>NW_009940712.1:0-30517 GCF_000696875.1 Nestor notabilis
TATGTATATATATATATATATATATCCACAATGCTCATACTTAACCCTGGCACCACATGTTAAAATAGGTACTAATGTCTGTCAGAGGTGTTGCCAGAGGTTTCCTGCTCCAGAAGGCAACCTAGGAAAGGAGTGAATATAGGGAGATATAGAGTGCTCCAAAGCACCATCTCCCTCCCCTTTTTGACTGGGTGCACAGGCAACTCAGGAGAGCTGGTCTGCTCCCTCCGGTCTCCTCCATCAATGCCTGCATGGAGAGGAGTGAACAACCACCTGCTGATCAGACACTTAGACATTAAGGGAAGTTTTGTACCACCACTGTGCAATATTCGGAGGTGGTGTGAATACCTGGGCTGCTGCCCATGATGCTACAGTCTGTACAAACTGAGTTTATAAACTTAAAAATTAATTATTCTTATTTTACATTAAGTAAGCTTATAAATTGCCTGGATTTGGATGGCATTTTCCCACAGAAAAAGCCTATGCATGTCACCAGATCTGTACCCATGGGTGCTCTAAGCATCCTCTAGCTAGAACCAAAATAAATTTGCAAAATAAAGAGTGATGACAATGTATACCCCAGGGCAATATGTATATCAGCTCACCAAATCCAAACTGGAAACACCAAAAAATACAGTCATAGAATCATAGAATCATAGAACAGTTTGTGTTGGAAAGGATCTTAAGATCATCTAGTTCCAACCTCCGTTCCATGGGCAGGGACACCTTGCACTGAACTATGTCTCCCAAGACTCTGTCCAACCTGGCCTTGAACACTGCCAGGAATGGAGCATTCACAACTTCCTTGGGCAACCTGTCATATGGAAACAGAAATAGGATTGACTAAATTTCCACATTTCTCAGGCTAAGCTAACATTTTAGGCAGGAGAGGACAAGCCAGTGAGCTGAGTTAACTATTGCCCTCCTACAAAGCCACCTTTGGGTTCCTACTTTCTATGGACACTAACCCAGATCCATCCTCAGAGTTGCTCTCCTTGTTTTTACCCACCTCTTCCCCACCTGCCATTGGAATTTCATGGAACAAAAATGACTCAGACTGGAGTTCAAGACCAAAAGGGCTTTGCAAAACT
This sequence comes from Nestor notabilis, assembly GCF_000696875.1. Taxonomy (NCBI): domain Eukaryota; kingdom Metazoa; phylum Chordata; class Aves; order Psittaciformes; family Psittacidae; genus Nestor; species Nestor notabilis. The sequence continues at coordinate 1,092 of NW_009940712.1, forward strand.
GTTTCCTTCCAGCCTCTGCTTCTCAGCCTTTCCCATCACAGCCCTCCTGAACTTTTTGGTAACCAGCACAGAAACTCTTTCTAGGTAACCAGTGTGGGTGTGCTGCAGCACTCTTAATGATGGCCTCATCTGGAATTGCTTTATTAATATTTATTAAGCGATCACTAGCTGCAGGTACATTCTTTAATAACTTATTTATAAAGCATGCTATAAAACACATTAAAAATACATTCTTTAACAGATAACACCATAACACGATGCCGTAAAGCAAACTATAAAACGTAAATGACGGCTCTACCTGAACTGAAAACACACTGGAGGCTAGGAAAAGGAGAGAGAGAGAAAGGGAAGCGGTACCCAACATGAGTAAAAACAAGCAGTACCTTTTGGTGAAGCAGAGGATTGATTTGAGTGACATTTAAAGGGATAAATATAAAGCACTTGACTGGTTTGAGCTGTGGCTATGGGTGAGCAGAAGGGAACATACTCCCAGGCAGGGTGGGAAATGGCTCCTGCTGGTACCTGTGAGTGGGGATGGGACCTATCTGGATCTCTACAGCCCCCTGTCCCAGTCCATCTCTTCCTGAACCTCTGCTCCATTTGCCTTACTTTCTTTCTTCTTCTTTCTACTCCCCATCTCCACCTCTTCCCTTTTCCCTCTGTCTTCCCTTCCTGCACATTTTTTCACCTTCTTTACAGGTTGTCAATGATATAATTAGCATTTCAATAGAGTATTAGGGATTTAAATCCACGCTTTAAAGCGTGGGTTCCACGCCTTCAACTCCCAGGGATTCCGGAGAAGGAGAATGGGTAGTAGAGCTATCATTGCTCTTTCCCAACCTGCTGGCAAGGCAGATTTGGTTCTTGCTGCTCCTACACATCCACAATCCTCTCAGGACAAGGAAAACAGCACCAGCACCGTGCCACCTTTCCCTCAACTCTTCATTGTTGAAGAGTTTCAACGTAGTTCTTCACTTATGTTCTCATTCTAGAGTAAGGAAATGCCCATTTTTTTATCCCTAGGAAAATCCAGCCATGTATGTGATTGGAATTTCCATCTGAGCTGATCACCATGGTTCCCATCAGAGCAAAAGGGGAAAAAAGACCAAAATCAAGGGTCAGTTCACAGAACCAGGCAAATTCTATTCACCACAAGCAGTTCTGGCTTCAGTATTCTGCTTTGCCCTTTCATACCCTTCTAGAGGCATTTGCTGCTCAACACTTGGTCTTACCAGGTACAGCTCTCCTTATGCTCCTGAATGACCTACTGAGAGAGAGAGAGGCTGCAAAAAATCATTGGTAATCACATTCAATTGTTAATTAACTCTTTTGGACAAGGGAAAAGCCAATGAGAATGGAGACACCTATTTTCAGCTTGGCTTAATAAAATATTTCTGAATATATGTTTGAGTATATATTCAAAAAACAGCTTTGATTTTGGAGGTGTGTGCAAAGAGAAGTCAGGGGGATGTCAAGCAACCTGCCCAGACCCAGCTCAGCCTGGATTTCCAGCTCTGAGGGGTTCTCTGGGGATCTAGAAGCTTAAAAATGGAGGCAGAAAATATTTGCTGAGAAATTAAGAAATAAATAAATAAACCATGGAAAAGCACAATTTGTCCCCTGACAGACTCTGGAGCTGACCTGGACGAGATGTTATCTACCCCCAATTTTTTTTACTCCTTTTTCCACCTGGAATCCCAAGGACTTCTTATTTTTTGTGAGATCAGCCTTGATTCTGGACCACTCAGTCTCTTAATTTCCTCCTTGTGGGAGTGCTAAAATATCTCTTCCAGCCTTCTCCCCTTCCCTCTCCCCCTCCTCCTGCGGCAAGCTAAAATGGCAAGACTAATTTCATTTCTTTTCCTTTAGTTTGTCTATCTGTGACAACCCTTTTTATGCATTTAATTCATTCTCAATTTCTCATAATCAGGCGAAAGGTGTCCCCTAAGGTTAGGAGAGAGCTTGTCAAAAAGGCAGCGTAAATTTGCAGAGGTAATCACCAGTCTATCTCCTTTCCCCACTGTCCACGGAACTATTAACTAATATCACTGTCTAATCTTTTTTGTACTTATTTATTTTGCAGCGAGAAACTAGTGTTATAAACACCCCTACTGTCAAAACTTGTCATCCTCATTACCTCAAGGCGGACTCCATCTCAGTTATTCTAATTTCATAGTTTCTGGAATTTACAGCCGCTGGAAATTGAGTACAAAATCCATTATCATTTGTATATTTTAATTATGCAAATGAGGCAGCTCAGCTGCTCTGGCCGGGACCTGCAGGGATGCCTAACTTCAGTCTGGGTGATTACAATTTATCCAGTCGAGTCACTTTAATTGTAACAAGCTAATTACATTGTTCCATTTGGCTTTAACAAAAGAAAAGGAGACGGAAGATGCTTAATGGCAAAGGCCCCACATTACGCTGCATCTCCCCATTGAGCATGATGGGGGCAAGGGGACCTACGGCCCCACACACCTGCGGAGGGGATGAGGTGGGATTTGGGGAAGGGGGTGTCTACCCAGGGAAGAAAAGCAGGGAAAAAGGACCTTATCCCAGGAGAAATTTGGGAGAGGATGCTCATTGTGCCCAGCCACTGCCAGCTTCGCATAGACCAAACCACCCCTGAAGGATGCCCAAGGGGGGAGTATCACCTTACCCCTGCCTCCATCACTCCAACCATCCCCAAGCACCTTACAATAGAGAATTTAACAGAGACACAACTCAGCCTCAGTTAAAGTCTCAAGGACGGTTGGTCCCTAGGTATCAACTCTTTATCTCCATTGTAAGAAATATTATCTGCATTTATAGGCATTTCATTCAGGTACAAAAAAAAAAAAAAAAAAAGAAAGAAATAGAAAAAAACCCTTACCACCTCCAGCAGCCCAGATCAGCAATTACTTTCTCAGACCCACAATAAATGCTCAGTACCTAAATTAAATACCCAGGAGAGATGTAATATGGCTGCCCACACCTTCACGGAGGCTGTTAATAAATAATTACTTCTCTTGCACTGGCCATCTGAGGATCTCAAAGCCTTTTGTAAGTATTAATGAATGAAGCCTCGGTGCAATAGAGGCTTCTCATCAGCTCTTTATAAATGGGGAATGAAGGTGTAGAGAGGCAAAGAAGCTGTAGGAGTTTCAAGGGAGGAGCTGGATTTAGTTCATCCAAGCCAAGTCCACCGAAGTTATAAGTACTTGTTTAGTCAGACACCTCCCATTCCTACATCCCATGAGCCACAGCTTGAAGACCATCCTGTAGATCAGATCCCATCCCCAATCTGTGCAGCTTTTCCAAGCAGGTTCCACAGTCTCCTGTGATAACAGTGGCCATTGGTCTCCTCCAATCATCCTTCCCCAAGATTGTAAGGACCACTCATAAGCTCCAGAATGTGGCTGGACCATCTCAGCTTAGGGTTTGTCTGGGGTCTTGTATGAAGAATCATAGAACACCAGGTTGGAAGGGACCTCCAGGATCATCTGGCTCAACCTTGCTTGTCCAAGCATGACCTAAACTAGGTATCCCAGCACCCTGTCCAGCCAAAAAGTCCACCACTTCCCTGGGGAGATGATTCCAATGGCTGATTGTTCTCACTGGGGAAAATTTTCCTCTTATGTCCAGACAGAATCTCCCAAGGATTCTTGTGCCCGTCACCCCTTGTCTTTTCCAGGGGACTCCTTGTAAAAAGGGAGTCTCCATCTTCTTTGTACCCACCCTTTAAATACTGAAACATGGTGACAAGGTCTACCCTGAGCCTTCTCTTACCCAGACAGAACAGTCCCAGGTCTCTCAGCCTTTCCTCACGTGCTGCCCAGTCCTTGGATCATCTTTGTGACCCTTCCCCGGACCCTCTCCAGCCCTTCCACACCTTCTTGGTGTAGCGGGGACCAAAAATGAGCACAGCATTTCAGATGTGCAAGGGAAGGAGAGGAGAACCATGTGCAGCTGGATGTTGATGCCAGCCTAGATGCTGAGGAAGCCACCTGGTTTTTCACAGCTCAGTATAAGGTGGACAGCTGTATCAGGGCAAAAATATTTAAGGCAGCAGCTCAACCAATGGGCAAAATCTACATGCATGTGGGATCTGAAGTTCATTTATGAAAAACAATCATGTTGGCCTCAAAAACACCCAAAGCAGAGAGCAAGCACAAAGCCTTGGTCCACACTATAAGAGCCACACCAACTTTGCAGTGTATCTGCGATGCTGCCCACTTGCACTGGCTGAGCTTCATGTCCTCCTTCATTGTCCTCATAGCCACTGTGGATCACAACTGCTGTCTCTAAGGATGGGCACCCCTGTGAGTCCTCCAGCATCTCTCCTGAAGTGCTCAAAAGGGTTGTGCCTCTTCTGATGTTAACACCTACCTGCCCTTGGAAAAACACCTCTCATCTTCAGAATCTCTGCCTGATGACTTTGGGATTAACTGGGGAAGAGAATAATCATTCCTCGGCAGAGAAGAGATGAAAGAACCACATAGATCTTTTCCCTCTCTAGTTACTAGGGATGTGCATTATTATTGTTATTGTTATTTCCTTTGATACACAGCATTCAATTAATTTCCTTTGGCACACATTTATGGTGCTCCAAGGAGCATTCCAGGAGCTCTGCTTTTCCAGCACATCCAGTTCACCAGCATCCTTTGTGCCAGCTCAGTTACTTTGGAGGGGACAAGGGGGAGAGGAGAGGAAAGGGGGTTATCTTTCCCAAAGAAACACTTGCCCTTGGCCATGGGCACAGATGCTGAGGAGAGGGAAGCCTGGACACTGCTCATGTTATACCCAGGTGAGTGTTCATAGGGTTCCGTTCAATAAAGCAGCAGTAACCACCATCTTGCTGCATTCCCTTGTCAGCCACCAAACCATGGCAGGGAAAGGAAATTGAACCCATTAAACACACTCACAGATGCCTCTGTGCCGTTGCCCCGCTCAGGAGGGGAGGAAGGAGCCTCTATTAATTGTTCTTTCCTATTGTGCCTTTACCAAATGCAGTCATTTAATCACTAAGGAAGGGGGAAGGGGGGAAAGAAAGCATGATGAGGGATGAGGAGTGGTAGCAGCTACTATAATATTCATGCAGTGAGTCTCCAGGAATGAAACATAGAAATAGGCTGTTGCTCTTGTACAATATTGGGTGCTGCTGATGGCCACTCTCACCACATGTTTGTGCCACCCTCCTGCTCCACAAGGACATCCCAGCCTTCCTGCACCCAGGGGCTCACTCCCTCATCCTATGCCCCATTACTGGGGGTCCTGTCAGGTCTCTGGGCATCCTTTTTAGGGTTCAGCATCTCTTTCAGGTGGATGTCCTCCATGACATAGCTCTGCAGGGCAAAATCACCTCTCCCTAGCCAGCTGATTTCAGTTGGGCAGCCTGGGCACACAGTGTTTTTAAGTACTGCAGCTCTAGCACTGATGAACTATGCAATTGCCATGTGGCTTTGGCTCCAGTCACAGCAATCCAAGCAATGGGCGCAGCAAGCTATGGTGGGGACCTGGTGATGGTCCTCCTAACAGCAATGGGCTAGGGAAAGCTGCCACCTCTTAGTGTGCACCAAGGCTCCTGCAGTGCATTCCCACCATCGCAAATGCTTGCAGTAGGCTTAACCAGGATCTTAAGAGGTCAGATTTCAGGTGACAGTCCCAAATTGCTGGACCAAACCCCACCAGGCCTGGTGCACAGGTAAGAGCACAAGAACAGGCTTTACTGGTTTAGACCAAAGGCCTATCCCAGAGCCCCGTGGCCATAAAGACATGACAAGAAGGAAGCATCTCTCCTGCTTCCCACTAATTTCATGGGCATCTCCTGTGCCAGATGTAATTTCTCTGCCCTAAGTAGCACACCATGGAAATCTCTTCATTTTTCAGTCCCCTGTTGAGCAGCACAAAGCTTTAGCACCACCTTATAATGCAACATATGGCTTCTCACATGCACAAGTGAACACAAGGCTTCTCACAACCAAGTGAGCACAAAGGCCTAAACCCAGAAAGCATACAGTCAAAGGAACCATGAGATGGAATCAGACAATTAGCTGTGTATATCATTTGTAGCCCTGTATCATTTGTAACATACACTTTCAGTTCAAACAGGGATGAGCCCCGTCCTACCTTACATCTTTAACCCAGATCATCTGAGCAAGCTTTTGTTTAAAGGACATATAAGCCCAAGCATAGGGATAATACAGTGTGTATATTGTACATGTATACCTAATAATTTAGAGAAGCTTTGGTAAGTGACAAAGGTGCTGGATTGGGTACCTCTGGCACACAATAATGGAGAGCAAACCTAGAGGAGAGCAAGCCTGGAGAACAGCAATGAGAATTATCCTATTAGACTCCACCAGTTCTTTGATCTACTGTTGCAGGAGGAAAGCTGCAGCCATCTGCTTCCCCCATGCTTGCACTTCTATTCCCCTTTCACTTTCCCAATTTTCATAGAATTATTGAATCCCAGACTGGTTTGTCTTGGAAGGGACCTTAAAGCCCATCCAGTTCCAACTCCTGCCACGGGCAGGGACACCTTCCACTAGAGCAGGTTGCTCCAAGCCCCTGTGTCCAACCTGGCCTTGAACACTGCCAGGGAGGGGCCAGCCACAGCTTCTCTGGGCACCCTGTGCCAGTGGAGTAGGTGGGGTGCTGACCTGCTGCTCACGCTCTGGGGGTGCACCCAGCACATGGGGGGGTTCTGGGCTCAAGCATACACTGAAGCCAGGTCATGGGGAATGTCTCCTCACCCAGCACCCCAAGTCCTTCTCCTCAGGACTGCTCCATCCAGCTTCCCACAGCCTGTGTTTGTGCTGGGATTGCTCTGACCCATGTGCAGGACCTTGCATTTGGCCTTATTGAACTCTGTGAGGTTCACATCTGCCCCATCTCCCCAGCCTGTCCGGGCCTCTCTGGATCCCAGCCCTTCCCTCCAGCGTGTCAGTTGCACCACACATCTTGGTGTCATGGCAAACTTGATGAAGGTGCACAATCCCACTGTCCATGTCACTGACAAAGATCTTGAACAGTGTTGGTCCCAGTACTGATCCCTGAGGAACACCACTTGTCACCAGCCTCCACCTGGACATCAAGCTGCTGACCACAACTGTTAGAGAGGGACCATCTATCCAATTCCTTATCTAGTGAGTGGAAATTCATCAACTCCATGCCTCTCCAGTTTAGAGACAAGAATGTCATACAGGACAGTGCCAAATGCCTTACACACATCCAGGTAGAAGGTTTCCTACAAAATATTCAGGATCTTGGCCAACACGAACTAAAAAAAATCCAAATTAACCTACTACAGAGTGCAAAAGTAGACAGCACTTCTGACATTTTCCCACCTCCTCCAGCAGAAAGGTAGCCTGTCTTCATGTTGCACTGGATCTAGTGAGATGACAGGCACAATAGGTGCTGAATGCATGACACAGTTGCTGGTCATGTTAAAATCCCAATTGTGCCCCACATTATGGATGAAAGTCTGTATATCCATGTGTATGTACACTGCTCTCTGGCACCCAGATGAAACACTACATTTTACTGAAAGCTCCATCAGATGTTAACACAATAACCTCTCCTATGGGTTTTTAATGTTTGCTATTTCACACAGAACAACCATTGACATAGGAGGTACATTTCGATATATATCTCTAATGGTATATGAATAAAATGCCTGGAGAAATAAATAATAATAAGCTTTTTTATAGCTTCTTATACTGGCAGATCTCAGATTAATTGAAATTATATGCCTTATGCCTGCTCATCCTCAGGACAGAGATTAAAATGGGAAATGAACATTCGTAGCTACATAGATGAGAATACAAGGTGGGATTTTTCTCACAGTTTGAGGTATTTGTGCATCACTTTGTTCAGAATTGCAAGGCCTGCCTGAACCAAACCCTGTCCTTGAAAAGGAATGGATTTATATCCCATTAATATTCTACATGACAAGCCCATAGCACCTATGTGACTTCTGAAAATGAAAATTACTCAAATTTTGCAGTGTTCATTAGAAGTGCTTCTAAGTCCTTTTAGGATGAAGTGATTTAAGGGCCTAAATCCTGTTACAGGTTATTAAGAACTACATTTCTAGATCCACTAGAGTGTGGTGATACAGGGATGTCCCAAAGTGGAGGATCAATATTTGGCCTTGCCAGAAGTGCCACCATGAGGACTGTTGATGAAAGGCCACCACCTTCTGCCACTGAGAGGTTTGGGCTGCGTGGGAGGACACAAGAGATAAGGGTGGACAAGAGATATTAAATGGAAGTGAGAGGGACAGATTTGGGTCACAAGTTGAGTTTCTTTTAATATCTAATACCAAAATAGCACCATTGGAAGGCAACCAGTACTATCGATACACTCATGGTGGATTTGAATGATTGTTTCAGATACAAGAAAAACTTATCCCCAGAATTTCATGGAAAAAACAGCATCTTTCATTTTTCAAATGGAGTTAGCAGGCTTCAATTTTTTATTTTTTTTTTAATTTTCATTTCAACTGCCTCCATTTCATTTTAGAAGAGTATGCAAAGATGCAAAATCAAACAGAAGTAATTCTTTTTTGTTCAAATACAGAGGGGAGGGGAAAAGTAAGCCCAATATAACACCTTATTCAGCTTTTCAGCACATAAGATGTCCGCTCAGCTGGTATAATTTCACCAGCACCATTTAGATGATGATCTCTTAGGTCCCGTAGATCCCTTTCACCGTAAAGGAAAGGGAGAAACACATAACATACCTTCTGGTCCAGGCTTTTTTATTACTTTACACAGTAGAAGACAGTCACCCCAATAAGGGTGTCTAGCTGAGATTGCTTAAAGTTTGTTAAAACGTCAGTGAAACTTTTATCACAAATGCCAGATTTTCTCCTTCAAAAATTCTGCCCCTTTCCATGTTTAAATTTTGTATCTTTCAGGAGGTGAAGTGGTTGGGGAATAATTTCCTTGACAATACTGAAATAAATGGTTCCCAGACTTTTGGGTTAATTATTAAAATGTCATACAAAGAGAGGTTGGAGACATACGCCTTTGCTTTTCATTTAGGTTTGGTAACAAGTTTCAATCCTCCAGAATGAAAGGACTACTCTGGGACAGCATTATTACAGCTATAATGACCTTTTATGCGTGCTGTATTCATTTTATTATGTAGCCTTACAGTAATCTATACTCATAAAATCTCAGGACTCTTCCTTCTAATGTCCTTTCTATTGCTATTTGCATCAAAAGTAAAATCACTATGGTCAATAATTTAAATTCCATTAGCATTTAAAAAAAGAAAAAAGGGATGCAAGAAAGTGTTGAAAGCATGAAAAGAAACATTTTATTCTAAGAAATATTCTTCTGGTTAATTTAGCTCATGTAGATGAACCAAAGAACTCCACCTGCCATGTATTTTGCACTATGGTCATGCTAATGTGTTTGAATATCAGCTTAATAGCTGATGTAAACATAGCATCATCCATGAATTCCAGCAGCCAGTGGTATGAACGTCGCACAGACAACAGGCACTTCACGTAATTAAACCACCAAGTAGGCAAACCCAGACAAAAGAGCCGTAAGTTGTCAACAGTCAGCCCATAAGGCTATATATCACAGTTGATATATAGCACGCCTGATGCTGTTGCCATCAGCAAAAAAAATAAAAGTAAAAATTAAGTTGGGCTTTTTTGCTGAAGGTTTGGAGGTAGGAGAGAGGGAGAGAGAAGCATTTAAACTTCTTCATTGTTGCTGATGATGATAACAAAGATAGATCATCAGTTATGAAATTGGCAGCCTTAATCTTTCTTCCCAGCCTCATTTTCATACGGCACCATGGGATCTCCTCTCAAGGAGCTCATACATGATAGACTCTCAGGAATTATGTGCACCGATTGTGATGCCAGGGAGCACAAGGTTCCCCAATGTTAAATGACTGCAGCGATACCACCCACCTTCCTCCTCGAACTTTAGTCAGTCATTGGAAGTAGGACAGGATTGCACCAGACAATTTTTATTTAAATGAATGCCATTCCTGAGGCAAAGGAAAAACCCTGCAGAGTAGAGTAAGGATGGCAGAAACTCCTTCCAGGAGGACCAAGCCCGCCATACAATAGATGGAGGGACATAAATAATTGAAGAGAATCATTTTGTAATGCTCTGACCCCTGAGCGTTGCACATCAGTCATGTGGATACCATCTCTCTCCAACCCAACCCGCCCAGTCCTCCACTTTGCTGTACACACCATTAATGACCTTTTATGAGAATTAACTGGTAGTAACACATCAACTACAGATCTGCTGTATTTTTAAAAAGCACCAGTGTACTTGTGCTTGTTAGCCAGCACAGATTAGTTTTGTAAAAACAATTATCATGATTTAAACAGCTGGTTATGGAAATGTCTTATTGAGCTGCTGGGTAGCATTTTCTGCCCTGTTCATGGAAAGCATTACAGTGTTGTCAAAGAAGAAGGGTGGGAACCTGTTAAACTTGTACAAGGAGCTAACTAAGGCAGGTCTGTTAGCAGGTCTTGAGTTAAGGAGGCTCAAAGACAGTGGGAAGTTTAAGTTTGTGGGGGGTTTTTGTTTGATTCAGTGTTGTGAGTGGATAAATAAACCCAGAGGTGAATGAATGGGAGTGTGGATGGGTGAATGGAGGAGTCTCTCAGTCCCTCCTGGGCACTCTTTCTCCAGTAGCAACATCTTGGTTGGGCTACAGGGCAGAACAGAGAGCACAAAGGTGTCCTCTGCCCCAAAGCACACACAGTCAAGCCTGAGAATAAAACTATAAGCCTAAAGGCCTGAGTGAAAGTAAAACAGAACAACTCCATTCACACTCCAACTTAAAAACTCAGATCGCTGTAAATGAATGAGACATTTCCAGGATTTGTGTGTTCCCTGGTCATCCCAAAGGCTTTTCCCCTTTAAGATTTATTCACACACAGAAATGTAAGTGACCACATAAGCAACAGCAACATGGTAGATACTTCTATTGCATGCTACGTGCCTGGTCCCTTGGCTCTTTATAAGCATTATCTAAATAGACATCACTGCATCCTCCTCCAGAGGAGGGCCACGAGGATGATAAGAGGACTGGAGCACCTCCCATATGAAGCCAGGCTGAGAAAGTTGGGGCTGGTCAGCCTGGAAAAGAGAAGGCTGCATGGAGACCTCATAGCAGCCTTCCAATATCTGAAGGGGGCCTACAAGGATGCTGGGGAGGGACTCTTCATTAGGGACTCTAGTGGTAGGACAAGGGGGAAGGGCTCTAGACTTAAACAGGGGAAGTTTAGGTTAGATATAAGGAAGAAGTTCTTCACAGTGAGGGTGGTGAGGCACTGGAATAGGTTGCCCAAGGAAGTTGTGAATGCTCCAACCCTGGAGGAGTTTAAGGCCAGGCTGGACAGAGCCTTGGGCAATATAGTTTAGTGTGTGGTGTCCCTGCTCATGGCAGGGGGGGTGGAACTAGATGATCTTAAAGTCCTTTCCAACCCTAGCTATTCTATGATTCTATGATTCTATAATCGGTTTTGCACCAATTTTTCTGGTAGGGAAGCCAAGGCATTGATGGGTAAGCAATTCGTCCAAGATCATAAACACATGGGCAGCACGATGAGAGTTTCTGCTTGCAGTGAGAAGTCCCAATGAGATACAGACATCCATCAAGACAGTTTCTACATGGAGGCTACAAAAACATCTGTGGAAAAGTCACAGTGTTGTAACAGGCAAAGGGAAGCAAACAGTAAAAAACCCAAGCAATTTCTGGTTTTGACAAAATCAGAACAAAATTTGGAGGGAAGAATGGCCACAGATGTAGTGTTGTGATCTTAAATATAACTTGGGTTTTCCAAAGATAGGCAGTGTCACTTGTATTTAGCATATTGCTTTGATAAAAGACCTAACTTTTAGAAAAGGAAATGAAATAGTTGTCATTTATCCTTAATTCAGAGAGGAATTAGCTGGATTAGTGAAGTTGGAGAAACTGGGGCTTAGAAAGAAAATTGTAAGGTGTTTGTTTATGAGAAATAAGAGTCTCTAGTTGCAGAAGAACTGCTGGAATGGGGATAGGTTGTTAGTGGGGCTCCTCAGGGAACCTTTTCTTTCCAGTATTCATATTTAAAATGTCTGTGAGTAATCTTGGTATGAAAAATAGACATTTTCTAATGACATATTCTGAATGTGCAGAAGACATTGTTTTAGGAAGGACTGACATGTTGTGCAGGAGGAGCTGGATGACCTCAGGAACTGAATTAAACAGGTAGCATTGTTGACAGAGAAGTTAAAAAACTTCTGGTATCTTCTGGGAATGAGAAGAAAAACCTGAGTGCATTCATGACTGATATGGTCATGGAAAATGTGAATGAGATCTACAGTGTAAAGACATTTCCAAAAAGTCCTGCACAAGTCATCCGTAGAAGGGTAGTCCCACTGCAGAGAGCACTGTAATGTCCAACCCTCACTGTCTTCCACCTTAACTAAACCCAGATCCAAAGACGGGTGCCCAGACCATCCCGGTCAAAGAAGATGTTTGCTGTGAGCAGCACACTGAAAAAGGAGTATTCTGAGGTAGTCAGTAGGGTAAGAGCTCTCTTAGGAGATAACCCAAGCCATAAGGCCATGATGGGGGAAAGGAACAGCTTCTGTGACCTGGAGACTTTCATGCTATTGTCATGACAGTGAAACATTTAGCCATGTGTGGGTATGTGAGAAACCACACCAGGTTCCCATCTCCTGGCTCTTTGCAAACAGAGAGAACTTTGAATTGCTTTCATTCTAACAATACATAAATAAATAAATTTAAAAAGACAATAGTTTTTTCATCAGAAATGGCCATTCAATGCTCTCTGAACCAGAGTGTAGACAACTAGAGGACAGGATGTGCTCAGAAGCATCACAGAGATGAGGAATGCTCTCAAAACTCAAGTTTTCTTCTGACCTAGACTTCAGATGTGTTGTCATTTGGGGAAAAATAAGTATGTCTTGGATGAGATCCCACACGTGTTTTGGGTTTCCTTCTGCATAAGAAATTAACATAGAGGTGTTAGGACCCTTCAGGATCTCCCCATTGTTCAGAGCTTTTACGTCATTCATCTGCCCAGCATTTATCTGGGAAAGCAGACATTCTTCAGCAAATCACATTCCTCCTTCATGGCAAATCTGGGCTTATACCAGCAGCCCTCCAAACTCGAAGCAAATGTCACAATAGCAGCGTGACCAAGTTGAACTTGCAAGAGGACTTATCCTATCCAAATCAAATCAGTACAATTTTTTTCTCATTTTTTCGAATTTCATACTAAAACCTGAGTTGTTATGTTGTCCAGGTCAATAATGAAGTGAGTAGAAAGCAACAGGCAAATTCTTGATGGCTGGAAGGAAATCCTTTAAGAGCTTTTTATTTGCTTGAAGCTTCATCTGAAGCACAAAGCAGCATGCACCACATTTCTACTTTCTTTGCCTTTTTTTTAATGTAGTAAGAGTGTCTCTTTTGGGGGCATGGGATAATGCAAAACACCTTTGACACAAAGAGAGGAAAGTTTCCCCTAGTTCTGGCTATGTTTCATATGAAATGTTGCATACTAATCATAATTTATCATCATCTTCATATATTCTTATATAAGTAATACAAATCACCACAGTCAATTAATCAATCTGTAATTAGGAACTGACATGAACATTTACTACCATCAGGCATAATTTATATGATTACAGATGATTAAATAAAATGTAATTGAGTGAACAGGCAATTTGTTAAGCACATGTAAATTCAGCCATACCACCTCAGGCTGTGATCTTGTCAGATCTCAATAGCTAAACAGGGTCAGGGTGGGTCAGTGTTTCGATGAGAAAGCCCAAGGGAGAAACCCAGGTGCTGCAGGAAAGGGTGATGGTTAATAGGTAACGCTCTCCTTGCTGAGGTCTTGTTGGAAGTGTAGTATCTCTAGCATGTTACTGGGGAGATGGAAGTAAGCTATTAAAACTGCTGCCTGAGCAGTTCTTGAGAGAGGTGAGAATTTGTCTCCTGGACTTGGGTTAATTTAATTTCAAGCACACATCTGGCCAGTCACCGGGAGGAGACAGTAAACCATGGCACCCTGACACTTGCTGCTCTTCAGCAGAGCCAGGAGACATGTCACACCAGTGATTTAGTCTGCCTAACTCAGATACCTCCATCTTCATTATTTAGGGAAGGGGGAGTCCTCTTAAAATAAGCACATAAATTTCTCTTCTGCCTAGCAGAGAGGGGCAGGTGTTCTTGAAAGCCAACCAAGGCAGAAAACATCTGCCGAACTCGGGTGCTCAATCTGCTGCAAAGACATCTGTGTCCCTCCATTGACTGGATGGAGAAGCTGGTCACATACATCAGGACAACTGCTTCATCAAAACATGGGCATAAATTGGGTCTTGGTCCCAGATATTTTCTGCAGACCCTTGAGGCAGAACAAAGACTGCAAACCAGCCAAAGGATGCCAGGGCCAAGAACAAGGAAATGAGAGTTTGTTCTTAGTGCTCCATCCAAAAACAGCTGACATCAGTAGACAATCCCATAGGAAATGCTAAGACCAACACTTGGAGAATGTTTTTGTTTTATTCTTTTGTATTTTTATAGCATCAGGATCAGATCCAACTAAGTGAATGATTTCTTGAAAAGTTCAGTGTGTTTCCAAATTGGTTTTGGTCACATAGCCAGAGAAAAGCAAGAGGTTTCCTTTAATTACTGCACAAAAATAAACTTGAATTAGTAGGATCAGTTCCATTTTTGTAGTCTTAAACAAGAATATTTTTCCTCTTTTGTTTTTAGTTCCTGCGTGGCTTATGCCAAGACATGTCATTTAGAATAATTAAAACCATTTGTTTTAATATAGAGCAGCAGTTTCTGCAGTGCTTTGCCTGTTTATTTTGTGTGTTTTCCTCAAGTCCAGTGTCAGTCCTAGTAGGAACTGGAGCAGACATCTGACAGATCAGAGGTATGAATGAAATCACTTGTGGAAGGCAAGCAGACAGGCCAACTGGAGCTAAAGCAAAATGATCTTTGATTATTAAATGGATACTTATGTAGATGGACAACCAGATGTGTTTGACAGTGGATGTGAAAAGCGGGGGGGGGTTGGGGGGGGGGGGGGGCGCGGTGCGGCTTTAGTCCGACAGAGGTGCGGTCCTCAGGATTAGAGCAGAAAGTAACACAAGCTTTCTTTTCTGAAACAATTAATGAAATCACTTTCTGGATGATAAGAGCCCTGCATGTGCAACATCATATGTTGGGTCTGCACAACCAATTTGGGTCAGTATGATGTTTAAACTCTTAAGTGGTACCACTAATCTCCATTAATCTGACTTCAAAGATGAGACATAATGCTCAGTACAAGAGACTAAGAGTTGTTAATGCATGTTCCTCAGCTGGAGCACTAATACATGACTCCTGCAGAAAGAATAGGATCTTCTAGGTTTGGGCGTGAGGGTTAAAAATAAACATCTCTTTAGGGATGTCTCCAGAACTGCTCAATTCTTTGGGTTCTGTCCATCCATGTTGTGCCCTTTGACCCTGTGGATGCAAGGATGGCCATGGGGATGACCTCTCATTTGGGTTATTTTGTTCACCCCCTTAGTAAAATACCTAGGATTGTCACTTCTTTGTGCAGCCTACATGAACAGCTGACCTCATTTAACAAGGAAGACTTAGAAAGCCATGGATTTACCCCAAAGCACATGGGATGAAGAAAACAAGGTTGGTCAACCAAGATTTAATCTCAACCCCATGATTATCAGTCAGGAACGACCACAGAAGCCAATGAAATATTGCTGATCTAAAGCACCTAACTGAGAAGAAACTCTGTGGGGAGTCATATCATGTCAGAAAAACATTTGAAAATTCTCCTCTTTTTGTTGTTCCAAAGCAATGTATAGTTTCATGACAGATCTCAGAAGTGAGCATAAGGAGTCACCACTCTGCCCGAGTAGGATTACCGCATGTCCTCACAGTCTACCCAGGAAAATAGTTTTCTTCACGTTCTTGGGAGAAAAGCATCATTTTCATTAAAAATATAAAAAATTCACCTTTCTGTAATTCCACAAGTTTGGGGGGGTTTTAATAGATTCAGTTCTACTTGCATTTTTCCAACATTTGTTACTGAAGTTTTTGCCAAAGCAATGCATAGAAATTTATCAAAATCAGGGAGAAAGAGGCATTATAAGAAGAAAAGATAATACCTTTTTCAATTAATGTTGAATGAAAAATAATAGTTACATATGGTTTACAAAACAGAAGTAACAGCTATGCTTTCAACCTCAGGCTTTCTGTCAGAATAATCTTGAGCAGCTTTACTTGAAAATATGCCTGGAAGAAAGGTCCTGTCTAATTGTGTTGCCAAAGCAAAAGCCTTACTTTTGTAAATGCTAGATTTTGTCAAGACAGCTATAATCACCTAAGTGCCAAGCTGCAAAAGTCAAGCAAAAGCTAAATGGTACTTAGTCTGTGCTTTGGTGAGACAGCTATCTAGAAATCAAGAAGAATGTTGGAAAAACATCTGACTTACTTTCTGATGTGAAAAATCTTCTGTTTTCAACAGAGAAACAGAGAGGGGAATCTCTGATTAGAGTAACCTCCCTGGATCATGTGCCAGATACATTACCACAACCATCATGAGCTCCTAGCGTGGGCCTGACCATGTCTTTCCTCATATCAGTGGCAGCTTTGCCTTTGACTTTCTTCAGGATGGTAACTCCTGTCTTCCTGCCTATTGTGTTCCTCATCTGAACGTCGGCAGACTGTTAAGTAAGATTTCATAAAATTGCTGAAATTCTCACTTGTCCCCAAGGAGTCCACCACCGGAGACAGTCACAGTGGAAAAGTTCCTAGGATCCATGAATAAACAATCTCGGTATTCTCTGCCTTCCTCGGAGATTTCTACGTCTGCTGCTGAAATGGCTCGAGTGCTGCAAACTAATTATAAAATTATTTAGTTAATAAAGGCAGGTAGGAAAGTTTCTAATTATCCCTATGATAAAACTCTGTGGCAGCTGTAGCGTTTGTCTTACCCTGCAGCAAGGTGGGACCCATCTGAGGTAGCTCAGGCTGTGCAGAATCAACTCAGTGGGTGGAATTTGGCTCCACATGCAGACACACAGGACTTAACCACTTAAAACAAGTATCCAGCCACATCAGAGGGGACCCTGGTCATCTCACCTGCCCTTAGGTCTTGCCCCTCACAGTCCTTTCTTGCGCGACATTCCAGATAGCCCTGTCCATCTCAAGTGACAGTAGACATATTTTAGCATACAGATCAATTGCTTGTACCACCCCAACCTCCATCAGCTCTGCTGGCAGCTGGCACCCCAGTGCACATGCAGACACCTATGTGTCTGTTTTGGGTTCACAGCAGTGTCTCTAGCCACAAAACCAAGACACTTCTCTGTGTGCATCGTCTAAAGGCTGTGTATAGGTAGTGAAGATACTTGTCCCGCCATCATTGCTCACATTACCTGCCTTGGCTGCATCACTCCAAGAAAGTTCCTCAACACAGATGTAGCCCAGACTCCCTGGGCTCGATTCAGCTGTCTAAAAACCATGCATGGGTATAGATAGAGATACCAAGATGGGAGAAGCATCCATGTGGGGTTGACAATCTGACACGGGTCAACAGGATAGCTGACAGGCCAAGGAGCACACCCTGGAGGGATTCAAATGTAACCAAGCCCCTTGTTGAAGGCAGCTATCTAAATTTTAGATGGTCCCATCAGAGATGTCCTATCATTAAATCAGTGACAAAACTTCCACTTGCTTTAGCCCATGCAGGACTTCACACCATAACTAGTCCCTATTGATTATGAAGAGAAAGTAAGCACAGGTCTTGCTAAAGAGAGATCACGTGAAGAGTTTCTTCCACACCTTCCCCAGGGACTTTTATTTTCCCCTTGCATTTCCTATTGAGAATCTCTGTTTTTTATCTACTTTTGTGGAAGACAAGGGTGACTTCCCAGCTGAGAGCAGGCTGCCTGGGTTTGACATATGCTCTTAAATGACAGCTTGTCAAAGCATACAAAACTATGAAGTTTTACATGGAGTTTTATAAAGAAGTAATGTAGACTATAAGCTGGTGCTTTTAGGCATCTGGGTAGGGAAATGTATGAAAAATACATGAGAGGTTTGTGTAAGAAATGCAGTTCACTGGTGTTTCATATCCATTATTCTTTTTTTTTTTTTCAATGAAATTATCTTAAAGAATTTTTTATTTTTTGGAGCTGAAGAGAAAGCACGTGCTCAGTAAGTGAGTTCAGCCGCAGATTTCAAGGTCCTTAAGTACTCGTTGACACAAGAGGCAACGACAGCTCTGCAGGAACCTTTATGGGTCTCCCAGGGTTGTTGGGTTTTTAAGCCTGTGTATTATGGATTTCCACAACAGGTGTTAACAGCTCAAGGCATCTTAATGCCTATTGGATTAAATAATGCACATTTTTAAAATTGCATGAAGTCTCTCCCACTGGGGAAATGCTCTCCTTTCCGCTTTTACTTTTTAAACGAAATGAAGCTTGTATTACAAACATTACAGAAGAAATGTCTAAAATCCACCCCAAAGCAACAGAAGGCTGAAGTTCTGTGTTTAGCTCGCTCTTCCTTTACCCACGTCCTGAAGCTCCTGGATCAGAGCAGAGAGCACATTGCATGGCCAGGAAAGCTCAGGAGGTTTTATAGAGAATCAGACACTGGGAAAAAAGCACTGGTTAAACCAGTCAAATATAGGGTCTTTCATGCTCCTGCACCAATTCAGACAGCATACACCAGCTGAAGGTCTGAGCCAGAGCTCTGATGGAAAGAAAAGAGGAGTGGACAAAGCCATTATTAGGAGTGCAGCATCTCCTGGAGGCTCCATCCAGCCCTGGTGGGGAACAACCACAACATGCATCCCACCTAGGCACGGCTGCCCTCGGATGATCCCCCTGGGCCTCTGGACCCCCCACTCAGACAGAGATGCCCACCCTGATGTCAGTGTGCAGCCAGACCCGGGGATGCGTAGCTAGTGCAGCAGAGCAGAAGGGATGGACAAGACCACGCTTGGCATGGGCAAAAGCAGAGCCCAGCCCTGAACCTCCTCTCCTGGGAGCTAATGCTCTTCTTGGGCACCCGTTCTGGGGAGCTCTTCTGCAGAAAGTGGGGTGTGCTTTGTTAAAAGTTTGGCTGTCATTCAGGCATTAATCATGGGTCTAAAAGCGTTTATTAATGCCCTGTTGATGGGTAACAGTGAAGCACTGCTGCCCCCCCCCTTTTGCGATATGCAAACAGTGGTGATTAAGCACCAGATTAAACATCTTCATGAATATTTAAAAGGCTGTTTTTGAAAGTTTCCTGTCCTTTTACACTAATAGCCCCATTAAAACCTGTTTACAAGCCAGTCATGAGAGTAAGTGTGTGCACTTAAAACACGAGAGAGTTCCCCTAGAGGAGTGCTTTAACCACGTGAGAATGGCAGCTGATCAATAGGGATCTTAAAGTAAGACTGTCTGCCTAAACCCAATGGAAACAACCCCTACAATATAGATGTAAAGAGCTGGCAAGTGCCCAACTGGTTAATTAGGGAGGCAAAATGGTAATAATAACAACAACAATATTTGCTTGAAGGTCCAGCTGTCCTGGTCCTGGGTGTCTGGCTTCCACGGGACTTCTCAGAAGCTGCTTTAAAGACGTTAAGGGCAGCCAGGAAAAGGCCAAGGAAAGTTTTAAATATACTTAACAGCTTTGTGTTTCCTGGATCTCCTTATCCACTACACACCAGCCTCTGACTGCACACAGCGAGAGCATACAATGGAGATCCAGATACCATACGATAGCTATTAATAATTAATGCAATCTGCATGTTATGTTTAAGTATGGTAGAACAAATACAAATCTTACACATATAGGGTGTATATCCATAATAGAAAAGGTGGGAATATTCAGTCAATGTAAAGCCAAAATTTAAATCTGAACCCTCTAAGACAGAGTTGGACCACTCTCTGTTACTCACCATACATTATATTGCAATCCCATCACTGCCTTGTTCCGAGTTAAGGGGCCATGAAGCAGAAGGTGTTTGAGTTCAGCATGGGAGGTAGGTGCCTAAATGCTGTGAAAGAAAGGGGCCTTTGTGTCTGTTCAGGTACTAAAGAGAGCACTGGAAATAAAACTATTGACATCAGCGGGCTTCGGATTAGGCTCCTGCTGTGTTATTAAGTGAATTATTAATTATTAATAATAACATAACAGAACTCACATGTTGCCTTATTCAACCATTCAATTTTGCCTTATGTGGGGGTTTTTGAAAATACAGTCGCCGAGTTTAAATACAAGTGTGGATTGATTGCTCAGCCTCCCTACTCATTGCCAAGGAGAGAGTATGCTTACATATGGGTGTCCAGTTTTAAATGAATATTGATTGACTGAAATTCATGCCGTCTGCTTCAGTTTAACTGT
The DNA here is from genome assembly GCF_000696875.1 of Nestor notabilis. NCBI lineage: Eukaryota > Metazoa > Chordata > Aves > Psittaciformes > Psittacidae > Nestor > Nestor notabilis. The sequence continues at coordinate 21,495 of NW_009940712.1, forward strand.
TTGGCAAAACTAGAGATGTCAATAAAATTGGATTGAATTTTGAGTGGTATTAAAACTTTCTGGAGCCAAGGTAATCATGATGGAAAAAAGTAATAAATGGCAGGAGACCTTACAAGCATGGAGCTTTTCCTACTGCTGTGAAGCCCTCTGGGGTTAGGGGTGTTTAGACCCAGTGTTAAAAGACCAGTAGAGCTGCTAATGGTCTCGCTGTTCCCTTGGCTGCAGCAAATATAAATAGGCAAAGTAGATACTCTGACTCGTACCTTCCCAAAACTTGGCTAAAGAAATGCATTTATAAGGTTTCTTCAGATAATGAGGTTTGGGTAAGTGCCACCCCTTCAAGTGAGAGGCAGCTGAATGCATGTCCAGGAGATCCTTGAGTTCAAGCACTCGCCTGTCCTGGCTCCTCAAGGGGGACACATATCTGTCTTATTTGCAGGAGAATTGGCACTTGGCACAGTAGGGAACAGAGATCCTGGAGAGAGCATTGGGGTTCTCACCATGTAGTATTTTGGACATTTAATTCCTCGGGTAGGAATTCATGGGGTAGAAGCACAGTGCATTGTCCAACCATCTGCATCCTCACCATGTTCCAGTACTCCAGCAATATTTATTGCACTTTTCTGCTTATTTATGATCATTATTACTTACTTACCCACTCGTTAGTGCACTTGTTAGTGTGACTGAAGTGCAGCAGAATTAAGCCACTAAACCCCCCCTAGTTGTTATTCTATTTCTAAATGGTTCCCTTGAGGATTTGTGCTATATGAATCCATATCCCCCAAATTTAGCCATGTGAAGGTCAGGCTGCATAATCCAGTAGCTATTCAGACATCAGAGGTGCCTATTCCTGCCCTACAGTGATGAACTCACAGCACTTAGGTTTGTTCTAGGAAGAACTTGGGCAAATAATACACAGAAAGATAAATCCACTTGCATGGCTTACAGGAGACTGTGCATAACAGCTGGTAGCAAAGCAAGAAGCTGAACTGGGCTGCCTTGTAGGTTTGGTGTGTACCCCAATCCTGGCCAAGGACTTCAACCACCCACCCCAGTTTTAGGCTGAAACTGTGAAAAGACACAACGCCACAGTAAGCCAGTGGGGCCAGGCCTAAAGAAGGGTGCCCAGCTGTACAAAAAGCAGCAGGACTGCTGATGGCTTGAAGGTATCTCTTCAAAAACTCCTCTCACATCTTCTCTGCAGCAGCTTTTTCTTGGGAATTGGACTGTGACTTAATAAAATAACACCAGGAAAGCCAGTCCATACTGTCTTTGTGTTTCTACTGCTGCAGAGCTGTCAAAACTGGTGTCAGTGTTTATTACCTACCACTTAATTAACAATCACGAATGAAAGCAGATGGGAAACACCTTAATTTCTGGGCCAAACTAATCTGCAATGGTACTCATTTGAAATTAGTTATGCTGTGAAATAAAAGGCCTTATTTAAGTTATCTAATATAGGGACTTACATGCTCACAGGAATAACTTAGGGACAAATCCCCTTTTTATTTTTTTCTGATGTCAAAAGCAGCTGAAGATATTTTTAAACCCTTTCTCTGCATTCCTCTGTTGTGATGAGGAACACTCATCTTGTGGAGATAGAAAATTATGTTCTCCCTGGATCATTTCACCATTCAAGATTGTAAGGTGAACCTGCAAATAAAAGGAAGCTAAACCATGATGGAGGAGCTGCAATGAGAGGCAAGGGGCGAGGAGAGGGAATATGGGAATTAAACTGATTCTGTAAAAACTCTCTTCCCCTTAACATTATAAGTACTCCACTGAAGTCTTGGGTTATGGAAATGCCAAAATGATAATTACTGGGGGTGGCAACAACAAAAGAAACAGCAAGGTAGTGATAGGACAAGAGGTGATGTGTTCAAACTTAAGTTCAAACTGAAACAGGAGAAGTTCAGGTTTAGATATAAGGAAAAAGTTCTTTATGGAGAGAGTGGTAAGGCCCTGGAACAGGCTGCCCAAAGACATGGTAAATGCCCCATCCCTGGCAGTGTTCAAGGCCAGGTTTGACAGAGTCTTGGGCAACCTGGTCTAATGTGAAGTGTCCCTGCCCATGGCGGGGGTTCAATCTGGATAATCGTAAGGCTCGTTACAGCCCAAACCATTCTATGATTCTAAGGTAGAAGTAGAGGTGATTAGGCAAGCTGACGGCAAGGCAGAAGCCATCAGTTTGCCTAGGTGAGTGGTCTTAATCCCAGGTGAGAGGTGGTGGGGGCATCAGCAGAAGAAAGTGTTGTGGGGCTGAGAAAGGATTGGACCTGGAGGAAAAGGGACTATTTCAGGGGTAGTAATGAGGGACTGAGGGACAGAGGTGGCTCTGAGGAAGTGTTGAAGTTCCTGGGCTCCAGGATAAGGAATATGAGTTTCTGGAGCAGGAAGATGGATGCATGAGGACAAAGATTGGAGGGAATAGGCATCCCCACTGGACAGTCACCCAGGCAATTTTAACCTGGACCATAATTTTTTGGATACCCGAGTCGAGAATCATTGCAGCTCCCACCCCACCACATCCCCTGTTTTGCTTCTCAAAAGATCTCATCTCTAACTGCTGGTCAGAGTGCTGCGAGGCAGGGGCTGTCCTGGATCTGTAGCACATGTATGGGGCAATCCTTGAAAATATATGAGTTGATCCACAGAAGGAAAGGGGGGGGAAGGTCCTACCATCATTTACGTGCTTATCTATCAAAAGCCAACTCTGTTGACCCTGTTGGCTTTTCTCTTGTGGTCTAAAGTGAAGTTATTACTGCTGGTAGGTTGAAAAATGTGGGATCTTATTGTCTGTACTCAGTATTAACACAGATAAGTAGGTTGTCTCTGGCATCAGAGAGTGGAGCTTTGTTCTTTTTCTTCCCAGCAATCAACAGAAGTGGGAGCACCATGTCTCATAAGCATATCATAACATATCATAAGCAACCATCCTTCTCACTCCAGGCTCCTCAGGAGTGTCCACTCTGGCAAGAATGAATAAATTTTGGGAATATAGGAAGATGTAAACATGGCGATCTCACAGTCAGAGAGCTCAAAGGCACACACTGGTTCCTGAAGGACCAGAAACATGATCTGCTTGAGAGTGATATTGGTTGGATGTGGTAGGATGGTACATCTACAGACTGGAAAGTGTTGATACTAATATGAAACAACAGGAGGAAGCTGGATAATGAAAGTAATAGCAGTGATACCAAAAAGCCGTATAGTTATAAGTGGACATGAGAACATCACTACTTCAAAGAAATCTTCACTCATATGCATTTAGTAAGTCCCAGTGCTTTGATGGAACTACTTTTTTGTGCTATTGAATGCAAATCGGTGGCTGGACAAGCTACATGAACTCTGTGTGTCATCCAAAGGGCAGGGCAGATACATGGTTGGTTTACAACTAATAATGTGTTATTAAAATATGTCAAATTATTCCATATATAGTCAAAATACATTTTCCATATATAATCCAACCATATTTCATTATTGACATGACATCCCTGAACTGCATGAACTAGGACAGGCTAGCACGAGACAAAATTCTTCTTTTTTAATCAAAAATTCAAGATGAGTTGGATAAAGGTTTTTGCAGGTGTAAGTGCCATAAAATATGCTGCCACCTGCCTTGAAAATCTCCTGTGTCCATTATAGATTGACTCCAGTGGGTAGATCCTAGGTGCCTAAGTATGACAGATAGGTGGGAACATTTTCCTTTAAATGCTTCCAAGTCTGTGAAAGGAACAGATCAGTAGTTGGATTGATCTTGTAGCCATGACCCTGAAATTGGATTGTTCCAAGAGGTAACTGCATAGGATCCACTCCCTTAGCTGAGTTAACAGTAGAGACTGGAGATAGTTACTATTGACTTGCCTTCAGTGTCACAGGGGCTTCTGTCTTGGGTTTTGACTAATAAGTAGCTGATTTAATGAAATGGTCTGTGCTCAGCACGCTATAGGTGTGTTTGTGACTGGGAAGTGTCACACTGTTGGACATCAGCAGTGTGGAACATCTGAAATGAGGTGAGGCATCCCACTCTGTGGCTAGGACACTCAGTCCAGCCAATGTCTTTGCTTCACGATCCCAAAGCTTTGGTTGCTTGGTGGAGACATGGCCTCCAAACCATCCTGAGACCTGTTACTGAACTGGCCTTGATACTGAGTGTAGTGATAATCTCTCCACTGAAGGGAATTGATAGGTGAATGGATGGATGGATATGGATGAATGGATATGAATGGATGGATGGAAGGATGGATGGATCTATAGATGGATGGATGGATGTTCTCACTATGATATACGTATTTTTAAACTGATCTGTAATATTTGTTGCCCAGAGAAGCTGTGGCTGCCCCATCCCTGGCAGTGTTCAAGGTCAGGTTGGACACAGAGGCTTGGAGCAACCTGCTCTAGTGAAAGGTGTCCCTGCCTGTGGCAGGGGCTTGGAATTGGATGAGCTTTAAGGTACCTTCCAAACCAGTCTATGACTCTGTGATTCTAAGAATATTTAACAGAATTACTTTTAGAAGCAAAAAGTCCCGTTCATTTCAATAAGTGTTGTACCTTTCTCTGTATTAACCCAGTAGCTCCCATTTGGCTCCTGCAAACCACAGCACCAGGAGAGCCAGTCCAAAGCTGTCCACAGGTTAATAATTAGCACTTCTTTCACAGCATCTTTACAGGGCATAAAAATAAAACTTGTGTGACAAGGAGGAAAGACCAGCAGCCACCAACTGTCCCAATGAGTCTGGAAATAACCAAATCAAATCACAGAGTTACTACATGGTTTCTAAGTTCTTGGGAATCTTCCATTTTATGTAGCTTTTCAATTATGCTTTTAGCTACGATTGATTTTTTTATTATTATTTCCAACTGCACTATGAAGAAGTGAGACTGAAACCTAAGATGTGAGAGAGTTTTTAACTCAACTACATTTTATAAAACCTCACTGAGATGCTTGTAGATGAATGATACTCCCTAAGCACATTCGCACACGTGCATCCTTTCCAGGTGCATAAATTGAGGCTTGAAGAAGAGGTCATATTTTTCCAACTTAGGTATGTCAACTGAGAAATCCCAGTCCAAAGTAGATTGATTTTCAGAAATGCCCAGTCTGGACAGATGGGCAGCAAACCATATTACTCACAGGGTACTCTTGTTTGAGAGTTTATCTTTAAAATGTTGGTCTACAAATGGCTCTCTGCAAGGCCACACAATAATTCACTGAACTTCCAAGTTTCTGAGTGTCCTCAGGCATGATCGTATCACTATACCCTACCCCACAAATATGGTTAGTTAAGGAGTTACTTCAGTGATTCTGTTATTTCAGACTAAAACAGAGAACTCCAGGCTTCGATAATGAGCAGATGCCTTCACCATAACTTAATCCAGCACTCAAAAGCATTTCCATTTGCTTGAACTATTTGTTCCTGGTATGACAGCTGGGACTTTGAGCATAAATACCTGCTTGGAACATACTGGTCTGACCTAGGGAATCTGACCTCAGAAGTATCAAAAGCTGCTCACAATATTGTTTAAGAAAAGCAACATGAGTCTTACAGCCACTGGTTTCAGAAAGAAAAATACTTCCCTCAGCCTTTAAAATCACTGTTTAAAAAGAGCAGGTGGTTGTGTAGTTCTCTTAGATTCTGAAATAGCAATTAAACTACCTTGAAATGGTTTTTTTAGGAGGAGAGAAGTGATACCTCCTTCCTGTGCCTGCTCCAGTCCCTCTCCTTAATTCACCAGGTACCATTAAAAGGGGAGGACCAATATCATGATAATATTGCAACATGGCTTGAATATCACACCTACAGCCTTTATAAAACAGATGAAACTTCCTCAGCTAGAAGAGGCTTCCCTCTTGGAAAGACAGCTTTGCCTGTATAAATCTGTCCTGGGCCCTGAGTGGACAAATTTCAGGTTTATCCTCATATTTCAGCTTTGAAGGTGCAGTGCTAGCCTGCCTCCCAACTGGCTGATCCCTCTGTTTCTTTAACTCTCAGTTTCCTTTTGACTTCAATAGGAGTCTCAGGTGCACAGATGAGAGGCTTTAGTGGATTAAATAAGTACAGCAAAGACAAAGCAAGAGTACATCCATAGTGTGCACATCTGTGAGTCAACATACATATGTACATGCACTTACATATACAGGGGTACAGGGTGAGAGGAGACAGTAGAACTCCCAGATAAATGTTTGCAAAAGGTTTCCTTCATAAAGTTGAGCTTCCTGCAGCAGCACAATGTACATATCCTTTATACCTGCATCATTTCTGTGTCGTGGTCAAAGAGTATTAGAGGATACATTTCTGTTCTAAATTACATCTGGGTAAATCCAGAGGAATTCCCCTGAGCCACGTTTACCTCTAAGATTTTGCCTACATGGGGACACTCAGGAAAATAACCCAAATTAGCTGAAGGTGAGAATTTAAAAGTGGATTAATTAAACTGCGTGAAACCCCTGTGAAGGTTGTTCTTATTCAGAATTCAGGTGGTCTTCATTCAATTTAATTTAATTCACTTTGGAAATTAATTCAGATTAATTGTCCTAACAGTTTTTATGTACCTATTCTAGACTAACACTGGGGTAATAAAATGAATTGTAGCCCACTGGCTTCAAGATGATTTTTAGATTTATACCAAGAGGCTCTGGAGAGATATTGTCCCCTGTGTGTCCAGAAGCCAATGCTTTGCTAGTCAAGACAAAGGAGTGGGGGATGCTTCTGGGAATAGATGAGTAATATTCTTCTAGTTTTTTCATGCAATTTGTTTAAATATCTGGTAATAAAAAGGAGGTAACAATGACAACACAGCAACAGGTTGAATAACACTGGTTTTGAGCCCTGAATAGGGAGCCCACAGACTTGCCTTCTCCCAGGGTCTGATCCTGCATTTATGATATTCTTTTATGTTTTGGGGGGAGGAAGATAAAAAGATTCTTTGACATCAAGAGGAACAATATCCAAATCTCCTAATTCCAGACAATCTGATTTTGCAGGCCTGGAGCCAAATGAAAATCAAGACAACTGTAGAGAGGGCCTGCTATGTGAAAGAAAGAAAGAGAAACTGCTTGAAAGAGATAACTGCTCAAAATCTGCTCCCCAAAGGAGACTCTTATTAAAGGCTTCTTCTCGAGATGCCTGCCTAAAGGCTTCTTCGGAAGGGATTTAGTGGTTTATAACTCAGATCTGGAGTCTGAAGCCCCTTTTTTACTGCTGCAAGGTCCTGCCCCTGCCTCCTTCCACTGAGCTGAGGTGCAGGGACAGCAAAGGCACCAGAGTTTCCTCGGTACCTCTGCCGTACTGAGGACACTGCCAGGAACCCAGACAAACAGGGGGCAGCAAAAAGTAAAATCAGGGCTTCTGAATCTGTCTGGGATCAAAAAAAAAAACCAAAAAACAAAACCCTACCCAAACTTATTTGTGAAAGGTTTTTGGCAGGTTTATGTGTCCTCTGAACCACCTGGCATTAGTGAAGATCAGGCTTAACTGGCTCCTGCCTGCTAATCCTTTTGATTATTGAGGTTTCAAATGTCAAATATAGCTAAAAATATAAATATATAAATAAAGGAAACTTTCAATCGGTGTAGAAAAATAAGCGCAACCTTAAGCTGTAAGAAAATGGTAACTATGCTCATCATGTAAATAATAAAGGAGCAGTGCAAGTGGGGTGGGATTTGGGAAGGGCGGAGAGGTGTCCGGCCTGGACCCTCCCCAAAGATGTCCCCCAGGCATTGCGATTTAAAAGAAAAACACATGTTTTAATCCTTAATGGGGATGTCGCTGCGGCGGGATTAAATGCCCGCTCCAGCACTGTGCCCCCGGGGCTAGGGTCGCCCGGGACACTGCGGCCGTCGGTGCTGGAGAGCTGAGCGGGCCAGGCGACGGGAAATTGGGGTCTCTTCAACCCGCTTTACTGCGGTGACCTGCGGAGCAGCTGCCAAATCGCAGCGCAAAGGCTCGGAGAGACGCGCACGGTGCCGCGGAGCCGGGCTAGGCACGGAGAGCTTTGGCACGGGTGGGCTTTGGGGGGGATACCTCCTCCAATACACACACCCCGGTCCCCAGGAACCCCTACAGCTTCGCAGGGTGGAGAGACAGGATCCGGCCCTTTTACTGCGGTGACCTGCGGAGCAGCTGCCAAATCGCAGCGCAAAGGCTCGGAGAGACGCGCACGGTGCCGCGGAGCCGGGCTAGGCACGGAGAGCTTTGGCACGGGTGGGCTTTGGGGGGGATACCTCCTCCAATACACACACCCCGGTCCCCAGGAACCCCTACAGCTTCGCAGGGTGGAGAGACAGGATCCGGCCCTGCAGACCCCTGGTTTCACTCATCAAACCAAATTTGCTGCTCGGGCAAATTTGACCTGTTTCTTGGCCCAGATACGTTTCAAACGTTTTTTCCGTTAATTTACTTATTACTTTATTTTTAAAGACGGGGCGCAGGGGCTCCGTGATCCCTAGAGCATCCCTCCCCCTAGCCCTAAATTTGCCCAGCTTGTCCCTAGGGACGAAGCTATGGGACGGTTTCTAAACTTCTCAAACAACGTGGGATGTCCTAGACAACAAAGAGAATGAACCTGCCCACTAGTACTATGACTCCATAGCAGTCAGGACAGCAATGACAACAGTCAGGGAACAGAAAGAACAATTACATGGGAATTTGACGTCCCCAAATGCCTTGGGGTACACGCTCAGAGTAACTGCAGAAGCTGCGGTTCTCCTCTCCTTACAGCCAGCTAAAGGCTGTTCTCTTAATGAATTACTAATGAGTTAAAATTGGACAGCCGGCTTAATTAAAGCGTAGAGGCAATGTGTTTACCACATTGTAATTGAACTCATTAGGGCTCCGGCTTTGTGTTTTTAAGCAGCAGCCTTGTTCCGCACGTCGAGTGATCTGCGGGAAGCGCTTTGCAGGGGATGGGGGGTTGTTGAGGGGAGGTAGCTGTGTCCCTCGTCCCCTTCTCTTGTGCTGGGTAGGGGGGGATCCTTCCTGCTGTCCCATAAAGCTTATGTTATGTGAAAGTTTAGGGGTTCT
>NW_009940713.1:0-21193 GCF_000696875.1 Nestor notabilis
CAATTTCAAAGAGATACATCTGAAATGCAAAACAAAACGAAGATCAGAACCTGAGGTCAAAAAAGGCTGTACTTACTCCTTATTCCTGCTTTTAATGCATGACTGGTAAAGGACTTTCACAGCATTCCAGGTTCCCACTGGTCCAGAGCTAGGCTTGAAAATATCTCCAAATGGTGCAAAAACACCACGGGAAGAGGAAATTCCTGAAGACTCCACCAGCAAAGTGTCAGAATTTAAAAGCCATATCTATAAATGAAGAAATAATTTATTATACTGATACTAAATCAGCTGATACAAAAGCCACATTCTTACAAAGTTTCTAACAAAGTGTTAATGGACATAAATCGACATTTTATTATTCAGCACAGTCTGCACAGCCTCTCACAGAGAAAAGTGGGTTAATACAATAAACTGAAGCCTGATTTATCACAGCCACTGTTAAGACCATTATTTCTGTGAAGCTGCCTCTTCCTGTGGCTGTAAGCACATTCCCTTTGGTGGTAACAAAAGAAACAGTCCTGAGTCATCTGTTTCAGTATCAAATGGATTATTTCTCTGATTTCATAGGGGTTTTTTATGAATTAGTTGAGCATATGGTGTTCAACAACTGAGGGCTAAACACAGGGAACTGAAAGACTGCCCACTGGAAGTGCCAAAAATTAAGGATTTTTAGAAAAATCATGATAGTAACGACTGGATGAAGCTAACACATGCAAGGAAAAAGACAACAACTAAAAGCAAGGCTAGAATTTACATACAGCTGTAGCAGACCCTTCCTTGGAAAATAAACCTCTATCATATTTGACTATGGGACTGGCATTCTTCAACCCTACTTGGTCACAGCAATTCACTGGGTGTTTACAGGGGAGTGTTTTGAGAAACCTGAACATTTTGTATCACATTTTGGATCTTATTTAATCTTTCCGTGATTATGCATAATGTGGTGCATTTAATCGCACTGTGCAGAAAAAAAGTCAGGCTTTTCCTCTGTTCACAACCTGAAGTAGTGAAGTGATCCGACTTACCAGTGGAAATAAATTTATACAAGTCCTGAGCCTATATGAAATGTTTATATATTAAATATTTATCATAGAAACCAGGATTTATGCAGTGCCGCTCACTAGAGAATAATCTGCTGCTTCTCACGACCTAATCAGCTTCAAGTAAAACAAGTTACATGATGTTAGGTAGCAGACATATGATATCCCCTGTGGAGGGAAAAAGCCACCATTAACAGGACACATTGTATACGTTGTAATTGAATGTGGCAGTCAAAATTTATCAGAGCCCAAGGCTCAGAACATTACAGTGGAAGCTTCATAATGGAGGAATGAGATATATTAATAAAGATGTCTTGGGAGGGATGGGAGGAGGAGAATCACTTGAGCACATGCACATAAATGATGACAAGCAACTGTGCTTGGCTTAGCAAGTAGCTGTTCACCAGTTTCGCTCCAGTAACTCCTGTACGCATTCATAACCTAAATTGCAAAATACCTCATTAGCTAGGACCATTACGCATAGTACTTTAAGCCAAGTGTTGAAGACAAACACTTGTTGAAGTGTTGGAGAAAATGGGGAAAAAACAGAAGTGTCCTATACACACAAGGAACTGCTAACATGCACTTCCCTGTAAAGGAGCCTCCTGGGATGCTTTTCAGAAAAGGAATATCCTTCAAACTAGTTTAGGGAACAAAGTAGCAACAGCTCTCTGCTCCCTTCAGAATCTTTCTGCAACTTGCTTTAGAGAAAGCAACCTAACCATTTCTTTTCTAACATGGCCTATCTGAAAAATACTTCCTTTTACCAAAAGTGGCCTCTGATACGTGGCATCTGACAGTAACATTCTACCACTTGTTCAGAGTATGTCTTTGTCTCAACAGCAATGCAATAGATCTGTATTAATAATTTAGCATACAATACAGAGAAAGCAAATGCATCTTTGTGGGTGGAAGGACACTTGGCCATGAGAAAATCAACTTCTGAACTACGTTTGATTCTTTAGGCAATAATTTCCTTCTTTTCCTCATGCATGAATTATTCTTTGATCTTGCTTTTGTCTGAATGAACAATCACTCACCAAGACTGTGTTGACTCAAAGCACTTTATAAATGTTATTCCTGGCTAACATAGTTTCAATTTTTGAACTGTGCTTTCAACTGTTACCTACAATGTACAATCTTTCCTTCCTCTCTACCATTTTATACAGCAAAGCCTGAACAACCGAATTCCTTTGATATTAACTCCAGTATGAAAAGAAAAGAACCTTTACAGAAAGATAAATATATAAAGTTTAGAATTCATTCATAGTGCAGATTAATGACGGTTTCTGAAATGACAACATCAAGAGAAAGTGTTTTTTTGCTTGGTTGTTTTTTTAAATCACCTTGTCAATAGGCTTCAATGATGTTCTTAGGGGAAAAGCTCAGTAATGCAAACATCTTTCATGACAGCTTCTTTGTCCTCACATTCAGACCGTTCAGATAAAGATGGTTTCATTATACTTCACAAAGAATAAAGCTTTTTAAGAGAGTTGGGTAGTCTCAACAAGGTACTCATTATGTCACATCTCGATCACTGCAACGTCCCCCTCTCCAACCTTGACCAATGCAAAATTGTTCTGTTCATGACCTCTAAGACATGGTACAAGAATCAGTACCTGATTTACAGACCAGGTGTCTCCCATTTTGTTACGTATTTATTTATGTAATAGGATATCTTCCCACTCCCTCTCCACTCACTCCTGAAATACAAGCTGCACCTTACTTTCAAAGCACTTCACAGACTAATCCCACTCCAAAAAACCATCTTTCAGTCAGTACTGAAAGTCATGAGTTAGTATTCAAACACTCCAAACTCTACCACACACATTTTGGTTTTCACAGGTGTATCTTTTGTGGGTTTATCTATCCACAAAATTACTTACTTACCTCTTTCAAACCCATCCTTTTTATAGTACAGAAAAAAAAATTGTATCTATTAAGATGCTGCTGTACTGACCAATAATGTACCATTTTGCTTGTGTTTTCCTATCTCACTATCCATTTGAGGTCCACATCTTATTCTTAGCTTGTAAGTCATGCAACTTCACCATAGGGAACCCTTCAACAGTGGAGCAAAGAGAGGAGGCAAGTGATTCATCTCTTAGTGAATGTGAAGAGGACAGATATATCTTTAGGATAAATAAGGAAATCTCCATATGTCACTTTTTTTTTTCTTTTCCTGAAACAAAGACTTTTATTTACTGTTGCCCTTTAAAGAAAAAACAACAACAAATAAGTACTATACAGCTTTCAGGAAGTTGGTTATGACCAAATTAAACAACAGAAACTCATGATATCTGCAAATAACTCTACTGGTAATGTTAAGTGACACAGGCAGAGGAAAGAAGGAAAGTGAGTATACATAATATCTGTGGTTTAAAAATATACTAAAAAGACTCAACCTTAATTATCACATACAAAGACTAAGCTGTGTGCATTCACATATGTAAGCACAAACACTGTGAATAAGAATGTTTGGCTTGTTGCCAAAACAAACAAGTGGGACAGCTGGTCCATGATGCATCAGTGGTTAGACCACTTGTCTAACTTGGCAGTGCACTCACAGACTCAAGCACCTTCTTTTTTTACTGTTTAGCTGCTTGCAATCATTAATAAAAACAGTGCTTAACATTACACTTGTCTCCACAAGGCCTCTGAGTCCTAAGATTTAACCCATGACACCAGAACACCTGTTGGTGTGTGTACAGTATCTAGAACCTTACCCTGGACATGAGTAAGGGCTTTCTGATGTTAAACACACAAAAGAAGTATTAATAGCTCACTAATAAAAAGGAAGAGATGCCAATCAGAAGCCAGCCCTTATGCTAATGCAGCCTGCTCTTCTAATCAATACACTGGCAAAAAAGCAACTCAGCTATGACTAATGGCAATCTGCTAAATAAGGTGATTTTTCTGATAGAAAATAGCCAGCTTGTTCTACACAAGCCACTAGATTTAAGCATCAGAATATTATGTAACTTGGAAACATGTAAGCTACACAAGGGAAAAATAACAATTTTTAATGACTTCTCAACTAGATTATACACAGTGACAATTCCCAGCCTGCTATGAGAACTTATTTTAGCATCACAGACGAAGTATTGCTCAGTGGTTGCATAAATGTCATCTTGGCATTAAATTTATTAAAAAAACCCAGACACCTCAGAATCTGGATGTTCAGAAATAATAGAAATTGGACAATGTATATATAAAACAGTTTATTTAACTAGATTGCCTACCTCAAGAAAGTGCACCTGTAAGTTTATCCAGGGCAGGAATCTATAATCATGTATTTTTTTGTGTCTATAAATTACTCATACAAGCTGCAAAATTACTGCCTATATTTAGTTCATGACCAAAAGAAAACATTCCTTGTCATACCAAGTATATAGTATTAAGATAATTCCAGACCCAGATTCCTTTCCATCTTAAAAGTTTGAGGAATTTATCTGTCACTATTTAAGTATCAAGCATAACCAAGTTTAACAGCATTAGAACATCAAATATAATAGGCAATTTTATTTTTGTTTGCACTTCACTTTGCAATGCAATGTACTGACTACATTAGTAGCCTCTGCTGACTTAAGACAGTATTTGTGAAAGATGCTACACAATTTGATGAACTTCTGGTGATTAAACATAAGAAGCACTGGAGCAAGAATATATATAAAGTAAAAACCTTAAGCTTTATTTTCTGAATACAAAACACAGTGTTATTTTTCTGCTACTTGCAGTAAATCTGTAGTATCTTCATTACTGTATTAATAAAGAAAATTTCTCTATATATATCTACCTTGATTAAAGTCCAGGGGAAAATTTCTTACCTGGACGTATCTTTTCAGAACTACTTCAAGAATTTGAATTTGTTAATTTTCATTAAACATACAATCATGAACAGCATAAATAATACATTTTAGGAGCTGGGATTCATAGGCTAAACTGTTTTTCAGTAGGATAAAGTTTAAAAAAAAGCATCTTACCAGAATGTAGATTTTTCCATTATGCCCTTTTAAGGTGAATCTGAATGTGCTTTTTGCAGAGGACAATTCCACAAGACACCGAGCAACCATACTCTGTATGAACTGAGACCTGTTTAAGAATGAACCACTTATTATACGTTTTCATTAACAACTACATGGGCAAAGTCATTCGTATCAATGCACTGCAAGTAGATTAGTATCTCCATACTGTTGATTGCACTACATCCTACAATCTCTTTTTAATGAGAGATGGGGCTTCTTTCTCTTTCTCTCCCTCAAAAACAGAGGGCTTTCTATTTCCTGCAAAAAGATTTTTTTTAATAGATCAGCAGTCTAAATTGCTCCACACCCTTTATTTTTACCAACACCAAATGTCAAATGCTGAATAAAAGCTTTTCCCTATTATATTTTACACACATGAACATAAAGTTCAGAATGATGCACATATTTCAAATATAGTTCACAAAGAACTGTGACTAACACATAGTACATGATACAAGACAACTAGATGAAGTTCTGTTTCATCTTAGTCTTAACTTTGATCTGAATTACTTGAAAATTCAAGTATCTTACTTCCAGTTCAAGCTTTACTTAACTTTACATAATTTAACCTTTCATTTCTATATTTAGTCATGCAAACTTCAATAGTTCAAAATAAGTAAGTATTGGATTTTGGCTTATCACCTAAGTAGTGTACACTGAAACAAATTATACACATTCTCTCTCCTGCATCACACACAAACACACAAAGACAAGCAAACAAAATTGTATGAGTGACTTCAGACTACATTTCCTTTACAGTGCTTATTTCTGTGATGATTACATAAAATGTGACAGCACTTTTAAATTATATGTAATTATTCAAGAAACTAAAATGTTACTACATTTCTAGCTTCCCTTCTAAAACATAAAACTCAGCAAATTATCTGGAGGTTTTCCAATTTTTGTTACCTGGGTGTTGGGCTGAAACTTTCCTCAGACGGTTGAATAATCACCTCAGTGACATAATACTTAATGGTATCTAAAATGACAAAGACATTTTTCCAGTACAGTAGAATAACCGACTTGTTAAGAGTACACTGCAAGTCAGTGTATCACTATAGTAATTAAACTTTTGTTCAGCACTCAATTAAAAGGTGCAGCAAGTAGTCAAATTCTGCTTTGGTTTGGGGGAGGAGAAGCAAACAATAAGAGAAAACATACATTGCCAGAAGAAAACTGCTCTGAGCTAATTACATGATCAGCAATATATCATTCATATCGATCCTTGTTTAATGCTGAGAACAATCATCTTGAAGCAAAGCAAGAGCTCAAGCCAAACCTGAAAGATGAATTGAAAGAACTTTCCTAAAGCACTGAGATCAGCACAGCTTACATAAGTATTTTAGTACCCTCTGCTGCTCAGTAATGCTGCAGTGAATCACAAGAGACAGTTTTAATAACAGCACACACAAGGGAATAATTTTCTTCTTTGCTCAAAGAGCAGAATAGAAGTTCTTTACAAAAATTGCACTAACTCAACACTAATACTGCATACATTCTGAGTTTCAATGTAATTGTTCCCAAAAAGCTCCACTGAGACAGCCTTTAACACTAAATAGAAGCATTTGAGTACAGAATTTCATCCCCATCAATAAAGTCAGGTCAAACATGATCACATTGAAGCTCTGGGTCTATGCTACAAATACAATCTAACCAGAGGGCCAGCAAAACAGGTTAAACATACACAGTAGTAAACTCATTCCACTAAGCTTTAGCATGTGAACAACAGTAAAGATTCATCAGTTCCATAAATTTTAAGGGTTGAAGGGACTGTGTCATCTGATCTCTGTCAACACACACCATTAAAACTGGATGAAAGCAAGCATTTCAGGAAGACACCTGATCTGTTTTAAAGATTCCAAAGGCAATCTCACCCTTTCTCCAGATAAGTACTACACTTTTTAATTACCCTCTGATAGGAATTTATATTCTACCTCTAAGTTTAATTTTAGTCTGTTCCATGCTGTCTCTAGTCCTTAGAGACAGGAGGAAAAGAAGCCAATTTACTCACTCTAGCTCCCCAGCTGTTACCCTGAGTAAGGTATTGGTGCTACTGCTGCAAGGGCATCGGGAATTAAGGAGATGTTTGCCTGCAGAGAGACAAAGGGTAGCATTTCCAAGAAAAAAATCACACAAGTATAAGGAGATGGAGTTGGGGAATTTCAAAGGCTGACAGGTGAATTTCAAAGGCAAATCTGGCCTCCACAGCTACACCACTCTAATCCAGTTTTATCTGGCACTGATATCTGCTCATGAAGAAGCAGCAAAGCATGACAGTCAAGTCTGCTCTGTAGTCTCATGCCACAAAGAGAGTTCTGTCTAGACTTATACCATATATTTCTGTCTAGTTTTTGTGTCTGTTCTTTGAACTCTATGTAGATTTCCTATAGTACTTAAGAAACATGGTCAAAACAATGCATATGCATCTAACTTCAGCCATGTTTGCAGTCCAAACCAAATGCCTGCACATCTACATGGTCTTTGCCTGTTCCCATACCCACTGATCACATCAATTACTGGCTGCTACAACTATCTGAAGGCTAGATTAAGGCATCTATTCCATTACTCATGAAGGTCTGTGAAGCTCTTTTCCAACCACTGCTTTCCCAAAGTCACAACCTGCTTTGTTGGCTTTCAAACATCTTACCTTAAATTTGGTTTTATTAAAGCCTGTACTGTTCACATGTCTGTGCAGGACAATCAGAACCTTTAGTAACAGAAGACCTGTCTTGCATCTCTTCATGACTTATTTCTTAAACAGGCTTGCATTTTCTGAGAAGTTTTTATATTCTCCAGATCTCTGAACTGAGCCAGGCTCACACTGACTGATGCAGTGGAGTACAGAGAGAATGAAAGAATGAACCCTGCTAGTAACAGTCTTAACATTGCTTCTCTTCTGTTAATAACTGCCTTTTAAAAATCACTAGAGACTCATCTTCACACTACTTCAGGTAAACCCTGCTGATACAATATAATGACAGCTTTTAAACCAATAATCTCATCATCTCATCACTGAATGATGATGAGAGATAACCTGTTTCTTTGACAAGGCTTCCTTCCCGTAAGACCAGGCTGGTTGTCAGCAATCACATCCTTAGCTTCTAGTTCTGTGTTATCAAACTATGAATTAACCTTTCTATTCTGTAGGACTGACAGGTGTCCTTTTTTATTGAAATTCTTAGTAAACTGGAATCATACATTGAGTCTTCCAAAACCCTGGAATTAGCCAAATGCACCACAGAAAAAAGGATGAGGAAAATCCCTAATCCGTTGTAACTCACTTTCAAGGTCTAATGGTGGAAGCAACAACCTCATCTGTTCCAGAAGGGAATAAGACAAACACACATGAATCAGCCTTATACCTTACTGATAAAACTACTTTCCAGAGCTTTTAACCTCCAGTGCTCAATGGCTGATGCAGTGACGTCTAGTTAGGTTTGTACATCCCATACCTGATGATACTGTTTCTCCCAGCATTGTCTTGCAGCGCTTACAAACTACTCTGGTATTTTCCTTTGATTTCTGTAGGACAAAGAAATGTCATTTAAATGTCACTCAGTTATTCTGAAAAAGGAATGCATAATTTTAACATACTCTCCAGAGTACGTAGTGAACTTTGTACTTGTTTCTGTTCTCTTTATGTTTACATGCACACAGATTTGCACTGACTACTTTAGCTTTCTACACTTTGACTTGCTTGCAAGTTTCACACTAGTTTTAAAATATATACTGACCACATAGTACAACCTGGAATAGCTAACAGGAGAATCTCATAATGCCGAGTGACTGGATGATAAAACGACAAGGTAAATTTGATCGTAAGAGTAAAATAATGCACATGAAAAGAAATATTCCAAAATATATACATAAAATACTATGATGCAATGTGACTAGCATCGATCACTAAAGTTCTAACCACTGTGGACAGTTTTAAAGGAATACCAGTTCAGTGTTCAGCCAAGAGCAGAGAATGTCCGCAGAGCATTCCGAATTACTAAGAAACAGCTGAAGAACACACCAAAGCATGATATTCCAGAAAGGTGTGGTGCATTCTGTTCTTGAAGAACCCCTTTCCCTCAAATGAAGCCAAACCAGAAAAGGCATTGACAAAGAATAATTGCCAGAGATGCGAAATAGTTTCCATTTGTGGCAAGCGAATGCACATAATGGGAGAAAGTATGAAAGACAGAAAGCTGAGGGTTATCACTGAGATACATAAAATCACAAACGTTTAGGAAAAGCTGAAGAGGAAAAAAACTTTTACTTTCATAGGTCATACTATGAAATTATAACCTGTCTTGTATCAAAGAAAAGGTAAGTGTCACACAATGCATAATATAGTTTGGTACTCATTACAGGAAAGTATTTTTCATATTAAAAGTATACACAAGTTCAAAAAGTTTTCAGAAATTCAGGGGAAACAAGGTTCATCAAGGGCTTATTAAAAACAAAGATTGTGGATAACATCTGGTTCAAGAAGTCTCTACACTGGCCAAAACATCACTTAATACTTGCCTTATGCTTATGCATCCAATACTGCCCATTGAAAAAGACCTCATTTCTGAGTGAACCTGTGATCTGCCCCAGTACATACAGTGTTAATATTTAAATTCAGTATTAGTATAAAGATACAAGTAAGCACAACTGCTTCTTTAATACAAAGTCTACACTACAGAGCTGGTTCTGTGTGGGTTTATTAACCTGGGTGCAGCACAGTAAATACAGCTCTAGTCTGGAAACAGTCTGTATATATAATCACAATGATGCTCCTGGGTTAATAAACCCTTCTGGAGCTAGAAATCCTGAGAATGTAATGAGAAGACATCTAAACTGGTTTTTTAAATGTGGTCTTCATATAATCAACTTTATTGTTCATGCAGCATACAGTGCATAAAAATACCCATGTGTATTTAAACAACTACTGTTTTATTGGCTTGGTTTATAAATCCAAACAAGTCATTATCAACTTCAGAAATCATATTGCAGCATATGCCTACAAGAATAGTATCTAAATTTAGCATAAATTAAACTAGTTGAGGGGAAAAAGCTCCAAACTTATCTTTTTCAGCAACCTTTGTAAAATATGGTGACAGTTTCCATGAACTGCACAGAATACACATGTGCTCTTCAGGAAGCATGGTTTCTCTTCATCACCACTATCACGCTCTTTAGTATTCAAATTTTAAAATGTATGATGCTGATGTGTCAGACTGATGTCCAGAACTAACTGTGGTGCTCTGTGGCTTTACTACACCACAAAAGTGGAAAAAAAAAAACCCCCACAAAAAAACCCTAGCAATCACTATGAAGTGAATCCAATGGCCTTAGCTATGTCAGCTATACTTTTCATCTTACACAGGTAAGTTTTAAGCTATGTCCTGTGGACTTTCAGACTATGCAGATTTCCAAGCACAGTTATCCTAGTAAAAAGGACGGACGGACGGACGGACAGAAGGAAGGAACGAAGGAAGGAAGGAAGGAAGGAAGGAAGGAAGGAAGGAAGTGTTGTTTGTTGATTTATTCTAATTCAGGTGCCCAGGAGTACATGTGGTCTGTAATTAGACAGGTGATGAAAGAGATTGTAGACAAGTGAAACAGACACCCTGGGCCCATTTTTCAACTACTCTATGGAAAAGTTTAAGCACTTCCTGCTGCAAAGATAGGGAAGTGGTAAACAAGGGAGATAGAGGAGATATACACACCAGTCTGGACCACTAAGTAGGTTGGTTGTGCTTAGTCTAACAATCTGCACTAAAATACAGCCAAATGCCAGATCATATATTCAGGAACAACAGGGACAACAAAGCCTGTGATGAGAACATAAAGGAATACTGGAAGGAATAAAGGCATAGTGGAAGACAGCAAAAATCAGAAGAATTTAGATGATGGTAGCTAACCAAACCAGAGTTACAAATGAGATGCTACAAAAGAAAGGACAAATATAATCTCTGACTGCATGAACAACTGAATAGTTGATACAGATGGAAAAATATAATATCTCCAGAATTAGTGAGATGATTACTGCAAAAATGGATCTATAAAGTATGTTAAAAATTTGGAAAACTGTCTGGAAAGCAGCTATGAAAATAATTTATAGAAAATAAATACACTTAGAGATAAAAAGAGATACAGAGTTGTAATACTTAGTGTGCATAATTTAATAAGAAGGCATGAAAGAGTCAATACAAGTAACCACTGAAACATCTTACCAAGGAATGTGATAAAGCTCCCATCATTTGAAGTATTAAATCAATACTGGACATCTTTCTGTAAGTTATAGCTCAGACAGAACTGATGGATTTGATGCTGGAAATACCTACAGAGTTCTCTGATCTGTACTGTGTGAATAATAAAATGAACAGAAAGGACCACTCCACGAAAACCAGAAAGCATCCCACATGGAATGTGAACTTACAATTACAAAGTCCTGCTTGTTCCTCACAAGCCAGGAATCAAACTAAACACCCCAGAGAGAGCCTAATAGCCCCTGTTAAACCTTCAGAGAGCTGCCTATGTTGGAAGTATAGACCCTTTGTTATGGATATCAGAAAAGGCACTTGGTTCATATATCCTTTCCCAATTCCTACCTTGCTACTCCTCTCAAACACACACAGTAAAATTACTTGTTTAACATGAAGAGCAAGGATAAGTAGACAGGGTTTTGTGAAAACCAGTTTTTGAGGCTGGTAAAAATATTTCACAGTACAAGTATATAGATACAGTACTTCCTTGAAAGCTACATCTTGTACGTTTTTTTGTGACTACAGTCACAGGTGCTATCTGAGAATGTGCAGTATGGTACCTAAAACCACCACTAACTCATTGTATCATGCTTCAATGGAAAAAGCAATAGTTTTAGCTTGACTAATTAAATCAATATATCTATTTGACAACTTGCAGCTGCTGGCAATCTGCAGATGGAGGTAGATCACCAGCCTAATATTTTCTGTTTCTATTCCTAAGGATCCCTGATACGGTGTCAGGGAAAATATTTTCCCCAAGAGATACTATTAGGATGCTGCGAGACCATGTGACATTTAAAAACTATGTTACACCAGAAGACTAATAGATGTGAAAAATATGTTTGCAGTGGACGGATGCTGTCTTGGTCTCACTGGAGGCTGGAAAAGATTGTTTAAGCATCTCTGGTACATTTCTGCTACTATTTTGGTCATAGGCAAACACTTTCCAAAGAACTGCAGAGCAATTAAAAAAAGAACTTTCATACTGGGGCAGACTGCAACAGTATTCTCTGAAATGAGAACATTTATGCCAATAGCAATCTATCTTGCCTCTAACTTTTTATTACTCTTATTATGGAAGAATTTTCTGTTTCACTATGAGGGTTTTTTTCCTTATTAGTTCAGTTTCAGCTGGATCTTACACTTCTGCTATTTACATGGCAATCTAGTGATGTTGGAAATAAGCAAACACAAAACTGAAAATTCATTGGAAGTGTGAAAGATGTAGAAAGAGAGATTTGACACAAACAAGGAAAGAATTCTCAACTTCAATGCAAGTTTAGGCAGCAAACATGAAAATTCATCACACTAAACCACTATTGTATGCCTCTGACAGAAAATAGCCTCCTCCCTTATTCAAAAGTTCTGCTGTTTTCCTGGTTTGACCCACGCGTCAGTAACATCTTTGTCCCACATCCTTTTATCATGTTTCTGTCTCAAAAACAACCCTATTCTGGCAAACATTCTCTTTGGTTGATTGAAGAAGTATTGGGCAGACTGCTTCCCCGTCTCTGGGCTGCAATATGAACTCCATGCACCCTGCTTCTTCCCATCTTTGTTCCCATTGTTCTAAGACCTCTTTTGAGACTAGTCAAATGTGAGATAATTCATTCTGGGGACCTCTGGCAGAAAGCATTGTCCTCCTGGAAATTCAGAATCTTCTGCTCAGTCTCCTTCTTAAGGACACTTAGAAAAAATAACTCCAACTGCCACAGAGTTAATCCAAATTAATCTGCTTCTCTCATGCTGATATCCTTTCAGGGTATCAGTTCTTATTTTCCTCCTCCCATATTCTGCTTTTCAAAGAACAAAGGAACGGGAAACCAAAGGGACCACAGCTGCAACACCTGCAGATATGGACCATAGGACAGAACTGTTCCCCAAGCTTGGATGCATTGCACCATCAACCATTGACCTGTGAGAATCCCAGTGATTTAACAGGGGATAATACAAATCCCTAATGATGATAAGCAGCAGACAGGAATCAGTCTCTGGAGTTACTTCTCAACAGATTAGAAGTTTCATGTTGGGAATCTGTACATAGCTAGTCATCAGCTGTAACGGGCTTAAGTTGCCAAGGCAGCAAGGGTTCCCATAATGGTAGAAGAATTTCAGTAATTAGGTTTAATACATGGTATTGGAAGAAAAGATAGTATCTACAGGCCCAACATTTGTCAGCACCAATACAGACAAGCATGGATTAACAGAACAGACTTTATGGAAATGTAGGCTTTGGTGAACTACCTGGATGTTCTGGTAGAAGATTATTGCTTGACCTTTTATTCAAGTGCTAGATTTCCAAGATGAGTAAAGCACTGAATTTTCTTTCTTCATGGGTTTTGTCCTACCATTGAAACATCTACAAGTAGCCCTACAGTTATTTTTTTTTCCCTAGGCAACAATAAATTTGGGTGTTTCTAAGCCAAATGACAGTCTTCTTCCTAGAGAATCAGCCCTAGGAACTATCCCCTCCTAGAACACCTCAGAAGCATTAACATGAAGAATTATAACCTGGGGTGGCAAGTCCCTTTCACTAGACTGAGCTAGTCAAACAAACTCCATTTCCTTACTATATTCAAGAGTATAAGACAGCCACATCTGGACCCAAAACACATTTTGATTTTTCCAAGTCTTTCTAGAGCTAAAAAAGAAAAAAAAAATAAAAATTCACACCTTCCTTTGAACACATTTATGCTTATGCATCCAGTCACAACTTAAGAAGAAAAAAGCAGTGTAACTCTGGTTTCCTCCTCATTCTTCACTCCACTACCCTCTGACAAACACCTACCCCTTTAGAGTTACTATCTCACTAATGTTGGTGGTCTTCAGTGGGATATTTTTTTGGGGAAATATTTGGGTTTAGAACTACATAATTTAATAGTTTCTAATTCAGTCTATAGGAAGAAGTTCTTCTTGCATATCTAGGTCAATATCAAGACCATGGTGCATTCTTTAGTAAATGTAAATCACAGCTTAGAATATTTTCTAGTTTCTGTACAAGAGAATGTCAACAACTCCCTATGACCTTCAAAACAGCTCTATACTACATACAAATTAAATAAACAAACACGAAAAAGTTTTCTACAATTTAAAAAAGACCAAATACATTCACTTAAGAATTATTCAAACAGAACACTTTACCAAGTTAGAGCGACTCTGAGAAGTATGGTGTCCAGTCTCTGAGCAGCACATGGGAGATTCAGGCACATGTGATTCACTTTCTGAATTCAACAGAAAAAAAGTGTCTCCAAGAAAACAGTCACCATGCTGAGGGCGCAAAGTGCTTGTGGGAAAGGGGTTGGGGTGACAACACCACTCTTCAACTAAAGCACTCCAGTTTTCACTTGGTAGAGGAAGAACTCTGAGGAATTTCCTAAGAGGGAAGAAGAAAAAAAATATTTCAATAGATTATATTATTTTCTAAGACACTAAAAGAGAGCTTAGACTCCTTACAAAAAAGCGGGAAGTATGGCATTTTCTCAAAAGGAAGTACTTGAACCTCCTTTCAGTCAAAAGCACTTTGTTTGGATGCTTTTTGAAAAAGCAGTGGCTGTGTGTTTCCTCCCACGTTTGTGATGAAGCATTTCCCAAGGGTGAATCTCCGATGCTCATAAGGCAGAAATTGGCATAATCTCTCTTGAAATGCGTCACATAGCAAAAATAAAACAGTTCTAGCCAGTCGTGAAAAATATAACAATGGACATTTTGCAATTACAGTTATTATTACTTCTTGTAAAGTTCCCTTGCACCAAATGTTGATATAAAACCTACAGAAACAGATTGCTGCAACAGCAAGGGAGAACATGTCCTCTGAAGCCCCTCAAAGTCAAATACCAGACTTGGATAAAGCTAAATTCTGACAAAAATACCACAGTATATCTTCACTTTGGAAAAAAAAAAAAAAAGTATAACACCATCTTCACTTAGATTCAGACTCAATTTTCAGACGTCACATACAAAATAAAACTCAAACCCCTTTCTCCTGAGACTTTGTATAGACCAAAGAAGCTGCTCCAGGCAATACCAGACTTCGCTTTCATTATCGGTTGTACTGGGATTTTGCGTGGCAAGGTTTTGGTAGATGAGGGACTTCAGGGGCGACTTCTGTGAGAAGATGCTGGAAGCTTCCCCTATGGTCTGATGGAGCCAGCGCCAAATGGCTCCAAGACAGACCCACCACTGGCCAAAGCTGAGCCCATCAGTGATGGTGGTAGCGCCTCTATGGTAACATATTTAAGAAGGGGAAAAAACTGCTGTGCAACAGCAGCCAGGAAAGAGAAGTGAGAGTATGAGAGAGCAACAGCTCTGCAGACACCAAGGGCAGTGCAGAAGGAGGGGAGGAGGTGCTCCAGGCACAGGAGGAGATTCCCCTGCAGCCTGTGGTGCAGCCCATGGTGAGTCAGGATGTGCCCCTGCAGCCCATGGAGGTCCATGGTGGAGCAGGTATCCACCTGCAGCCCATGGAGGACTCCACACTGGAGAAGGAGGCTGTGACCCCATAGGAAGCCGTGCTGGAGCAGGGTCCTGGCAGGACCCCATGGAAAGAGGAGCCCACACTGGAACAGGTTTGCTGGCAGGACTTGTGACCCTGTGGGGGAATCCACACTGCAGCACTCAGCTCCTGAAGGATGCACCCCATGGAAGGGACCCACGCTGGAGCAGCTCATGCAGGACTGTCTCCCATGCGAGGGACCCCATGCTGGAGCAGGGAAAGACTGTGAGGAGGCCTCCCTGAGGAAGAAGGAGTGGCAGAGACAACATGTGATGAACTGACTGGAATCCCCATTCCCCGTCTCCCTGCGCCACTGAGGGGAGGAGGTAGAGAATCCAGGAATGAAGCCCAGAAGAACGGAAGGTTGGGGGAAGGTGGTTTTAAGATTTAGGGTTTATTTCTTATTTCCTACTTTGATTTGATTGATAACTGTCCTGGTTTCAGCAGAGATAGAGTTAATTTTCTTCCCAGTAGCTGGTGCAGTGCTGTGTTTTGGCTTTAGTCTGAGGACAATGCTGATAACACACCAACGTTTTAGTTGTTGCTAAGTAATGCTTACCCTGATCAAGAACTTTTCAGTGTCATGCTCTGCCAGTGAGGAGGGGCACGGGACGCTAGGAGGGAGCAGAGACAGGACACCTGACCCAAACTGGCCAAAGGGGTATTCCATACCACAGCACGTCATGCCCAGTATAGAAAATGGGGGGAGTCACCTGGAAGGGACCGATTGCTGCTCGGGTCGGGCTGGGTATTGGTCAGTGGGTGGTGAGCAACTGTATTGTTCCTCATCACTTTTGAAAACTCATCACTTGGGTTTTCTGAATTCTCATTTCACTTTATTTTTTTGTTTCCTACTGCTATTATCAGTATTGTTATTGTTGGTATTGTTTCTATTATCATTATACTGTACTTTAGTTTAGTTATTAAACTGTTCTTATTTCAATCCACAGGTTTTACATTCTTCCAATTCTCCTCCCAATCCTGCCTGGGAGGAAGAGGTTAGGGAAAAAAGTGAGTGAGTAGCTGCATGGAACTTAGGTACCAGCTGGGTTTAAACCATGACAATAATAAATTGTATTAATTTTTCCCTGAGTCTATTGTGCTTGAGACAGTAATTGGTGAATGATCGCTCCCTGTCCTTATGTCCACTCAGGAGCCTTACGTTATATTTTGTCTCCCCTCTCCAGTTGAGGAAGGGAGTGACAGAGCAGCTTTGGTGGGCATCTGAAGCCCAGCCAGAGTCAACCCACCACCAGCCTTTAAGAATTTCTTCATGATAGAAATAAAGCCTTAAAGAATTAGTTTACATATGAGCTACACTTAGCATAACTGGAAGAGGAGAAAGAAGAAAGAAAGTATCCCAAAATCTTTGCTGCTCTTAAATCATGGAAAAAAAAATCAATCATAAAAGAAAAAAAAAACAAACCCAAAACAAAATATCTAATCACTTCCTCTAATGTGAGTAACGTAAGAGTACTGGAGCAGACTCCAAAAGCATAACCCCAACCTCTGAAGAGCTGCCAGATTCATGGAAAGAAATAGACTAAGCCAGGGGATTTCAGGAAAGGTATAAAGTCCATTTTCTTGCATCAAGGAAGAAGCACTTACATTTAAGCCATTACTAACACATTTCTCTAATCTAGTCTTTAAAATGATGGCTTCCTCTGCAGTCTCTAATGGTAAAAAAAAAAAAAAAAAGGCTTTAGAATACATTTTGAGGGTTGGGGTTTTTTTTTCCATTTTAAGCTAAATTCCTCTCACTTCAACTGAAGACTACTGCCACCTTCTTTGTTGCAACTTTTTACACATTGGAAGTCTTGCATCTTCTCCACAGCCTTATCTAAACTAAATCCCATTTATGTCAATTTCTTTTCAAAGGCATAATTTTCTAGACCTCAGTTTTTTTCTTATTATAGACCCTTTCCTATTAATTCACACTTCAGCTAGTTCCCCCTCACACAGTTCTGTAACTTCCCTTCGATCACACAGCCTATGCTGCCACTGTCATATTCACTCTCCCTGGAGAGACCAAACACAAATTATGTAGCTAAAAGTACTGACTATGCTCCTGTCTTCCTTTTGGAAGTGCTGGAACAGAAGGTACTGGATACACTGACAGCTCTACTCTTCTACCTTTGTCTTAACATTTTTTAGTGATACCATTTGAGGGGCTCAGAGGTTTCCTGCAAGGAGCCGTGAAAATGCCTTCTTTTCCTTTATCAAAAATTTTGACTGCATCACGTTATAGGATGCAGAACAACCAAAAGATGTAAACTCCATGCATATGAATTTGATGTGCTGAAATTCAGGAAAACGCCCACTCAGAGACAAAAATACAAAAGTGCAAAATGTTTTGAAAGCAAATGTTACTGACTAGAAATTAGAAGTTTCATTACTCTACAAATGTATCAAAATAAGACATATTACTAGACTTTCTGATGAGACATTTCGGAAGAGAAAGTCAGGAAATCCTTATTCAGTTACATTAAAGCCAGTCATAAATCCATACGTATGATAAGAAAGTAACAGGAGTTTACAAGAATATACCACATTTTTATTACCATTATGAATATTAGGAGTGACACAGACCATAAAGGCTGCAGGTGTACCTCTAACAGTTCTTATATATCCAGCTGAAGCTGTCAAAATTGTTTATCAAAAAAGACAGAAAATGCAGCAGCTTTTCATTAAAATTCTCATTCATTCTGCAGACTTTGTAAGGAAGATAGGTAAGGCTAAGACACACAGCTAAGAAACAGCTCCTGTGTTTCCCAAATTCAGCATCCCTGAACTATGTGGAGGTTGGCTTTGCTTAACAGATAGAAGGGAGCTGTGGTCAACATCCCCATTCTGAGCAGCCGCTCTATAACTCCAGCATGATGACAGAAGGGAATTTATAAAAGACTGAGCAGAACTGAAGAGGACCCCTGAAGTGCAAAGGAAGAAAGAAGTCTAGGCTCAAATTTTCAGTTTTATTCTCTTCAACATATCAAAGATGTCAATAGCTAATAGTCTGTGTATTTTTTAAATGAACTATGAACATCTGCAATATTTCCAAGCCAAAATGTTACAGCTTTTTGTTTGTACCGCAAAGCCAGAAGCTATTATGATGACTGCAAAGAGATTCTGTAGGAACAAAAAGCACAGCTCTCAAAACAGAAATTTTACACATAGGGAAGTCCAGCTACAAAAGTCCAGCTTGTCACTTAGAGACTAGCAGGAAAAGAAGCCAGATTTCCCAGGTTCCAGGGCAAAGCACCAACTCCCTTTGTAAGGTACTTCTACTTTCCAGACAGAATGAAATCAAGAAATAAATGAGTAAACCGTGAAAAACTGTTTCAGGTAATTTTGCTTTTAGTCATCCATAGTGCTTCAAAGGTGTTCTCATCTATCAATTTCAAACTAAATACCTTTCAGGTGTCTCTCTAAGTACACACAATAACATGAATACCAATTACTATGGCATTTACCACTATAAATACAAGACACTGCAGTACTCACCGGTCTTTTACTATGATGTCACCACATGATTGACAGTAAAAGACATAATTCTTCTGGGATTTAAGGCTCTGCCTCAGAGTAGAAACCAAATCTGTAGACAGAACACATACTAGTCTTAATAACTGAGTAAAACTTTCAGACACTTGTACAGAAAAATCCTGCCAAATACTTCAAACTAATAAAATATAAGAATCTAATAAACAAATCAAATGCTGACATTTTAAACACAGCCTTTATTTTCCTGTAGAAGCAAGTACTGAGATTTAGGAAAAACTTGCCATCTCCACCTCATGCCCCATATTGATACAAATACATGAATAATTATTTTAAAGGTGCAAATCCTCTCCACAGGTGGAGTTGAGGTATTGATATCATTAGAGATACTACAAATTAAAATTCAGTGCCACCGTTTTTAATGGTATTTTTGCTAATCAGTGTCTCTGCAGTAGGAGGATACATCACAATATGTAACCCAAAATAGTCAGAGCCTGGGGGTGGAGGCGGGGGGGAAGTGCACTAATTTAAAATATTCAGGCAGGTAAGACAGCAACCACTGTGGTACCACCTGAGGAACAGAGAGTGAGCAATACCCTCTGCAGGCCAGCAAAGCAAAAACAGTCTCACAAAAGCCAGCTTAGACAACTTTTCCAAATTAAAAAGGAGCTATAAAGCCTCCACAAATCATAAAAAAAGATGACGTGGAGAAAAGCAAAACTGTAAGCCTAGATCTATATATGATTATGCTTTGAGCTGCCCACTTTCTCAAACTTTAGAATCAAAGTATATTCTCAGCACTGGCATTCAATATTTGAGATTCAGATTGCAACCACAAATGAAAAGTACTTTAAAAGGTTGCAGAATTTCATGGAAGAGACAACTGGTTTTCCATACTAATATAAAATATTAAAGGTAACTAAGGTTATCCGATACATGTACCAATCACCATCTGCTTCGCATACATGTTTTTCATTGGAATGACTTTCAAAAGTAAATTTTTAAAACCTGATCTCTGGTCTTTTGAAGCATGCCTCATTAATTAAGACACATTAAATAATTTTTGTATAATTAAACTGTCAAAGTATATGCATAATTACTGATTAATGTAAAGATACAACCTTGGCATACCATAAAATCAAGAGTATTCCACTGTGTTTCTGGTGCTGAAGCCATTATTGTACATCACATACTTTCTTGGTAATATCTACTTCAAAACCACAGAATGACAATTTTGTGTTATTTAATATATCTTTCTGTGTCACGACCTATTAAATAAATCTAAACATATTGAGCTTGGATGCTAGAATGAAATAAAGTGCCAGCTATACTACCATGCAATCACACGCCAGATCTGAATCGGCATCATGGAAATAAAGAAGGTAACTTTGCCTGTGTTATCTGCAATATTAAACTCTGCAAACTGAGGCTGTGAAAACAACAAGCTTCAACAAAAAATCACAATCCTCTATAATTAAGTAGCCTGTGGCAACCTTAGCATGATAGCCTGGATGAATCATGCTACTGCATTTTCATCTAACCAAAACTAAATAGGAGAGAAAGGAAATAGTTTAGAAGTAATCTGGGAAAGCACGGGGGAGGAACTGAGAGCAGTTCTCAAACTCCTACACAGAACACTTACTCAGCAACTGTGTTTCCCTTTCATTATGCCACTTTCTGCGATTTTCATTTTTTAAAACTGACAGTCTTACTAAATTTTACCAGTTCCTGTTTAAATCTTCAATTCAGAGCTAAAGGGCGTTTTAGAAAAAACAACAGCATGCTTCTTTGCAGTGGCATGTAGTGACAGGACAAGAGGGAATGGCTTTAAACTGGCAGAGGGTACATCTAGATTAGATATTAGAAATAAATGCTTCCCTGTGAGGGTGCTGAGGCACT
>NW_009940714.1:0-3349 GCF_000696875.1 Nestor notabilis
TATATATACATAAAAGTATTAAATATTTCTCTTTTTCAAATTCAGTGTATTATATTGCCAAATCTTTTACAAATCATTCTGAATAATTATATCTAACCGAAATAGCCCATAGGCCTCCCTTCATTTTAAGTAGGGGGAGGCCAATGAGTTTATAAACCAGGGCTCTGCCTCCTTAATATCACCACTAGCATGATGCATTGTGCTTGCACACTTGACCTGTGGGTACCACCCCATATGGGGGTCCCATGGAAGAGTGGGTGATACTGGGCTTTTCTTTAGGAAGGAAGCTCTTTGTCACCCCAAACCATCATTTTCCAGCTGTAATTCAGACGATGCATCCCATTACTGAGCCAAAGTTGTTCTGTATTTCTTTAACCTTTGAATCTTCCCACTGCAGTGGCCAGAACTACAAGGAACGGGGATTTGCCTGGAAGGGGACAATGTGCAAGCCGAATTCCATGGGTGTTGTCTCGGTAAGGGGAGATCTCATGGGTTTGCACTGCCAGAAAGGCAAAATAAACCTTCCATATTCACAGTGAACCTCAGGAGTTAATCCCACATAACTCCTGGGCTCAGGCTTTCATCCATTAGGAGGTAACACCAAAACTGCATCTAACTGAGGTGATGCTGGACTTAGAATCATGGAATCAACCAGGTTAGAAAAGCCCTTTAAGGTCATCCAGCCCAACCATTCCCAGCCCTGCCAAGGCCACCACCAACCCCTGGCACTGAGGCCTCGGCTCCACGGGCTGTGAACACTTGCAGGGACGGTGCCTCCAGCCCTGCCCTGGGCAGCCTGTTCCAATGCCTGAGCACCCTCTGGGCAAGGAATTGTTCCTCAGCTCCAGCTAAACCTGCCCTGGGGCAGCCTGAGGCCGGTTCCTCTTGTCCCATCCCTTGTTCCTTGGGAGCAGAGACCAGCCCCCTCCTGGCTCCATCCTCCTGTCAGGCACTTGCAGAGAGCGATCAGGTCCCCCCTGAGCCTTCTCTTCTCCACACTAAACCCCCAGGTCCCTCAGCCCTTCCCCATCACACTTGTGCTCCAGGCCCTGCTCCAGCTCCGGTGCCCTTCTCTGGCCCCCTCCAGCACCTCAATGTCTCTCTTGCAGTGAGGGGCCCAGAACTGACACAGGATTTGAGGTGCAGCCTCACCAGTGCCCAGCACAGGGGGACAAATCTGGACCTGAAGGTCCCCACATCACCATACACTGACACGGGATAATGTGGCTCTCTGGTTCTTCTTCCCACCTGCAGTTCCCTGGCAATGACACCGTCAATGAGGTGATGACACTCGCTCACCAGATCGGGCACAGTCTGGGCTTTGGCCATGATGACTCGAAAGAATTTAAAGGCAAATACTGCAGCTGCAACTGCACCCAAAGAGGATGCATCATGCGATCAAGCCCGGGGTAAGTGCCACAATGCACAGCTTTATCGGGCAGAGGCAAGATACCTCATAGAATCCCAGACTGCTTTGGGATAAAGCTCCTCCAGCTCCAACCCCTGCCCCGGGCAGGGCCACCTTCCACTAGAGCAGGTTGCTCCAAGCCCCTGTGTCCAACCTGGCCCGAAATTCTCGCGGTGTAAAGAACTATTCTTCTCTGTTTCACTCTCTGCAATGCATTGAGGACACAGGCTCCATAGAATCCAGTAACATCAGCATTAAATCAGCCATTTCAGCAGGGTCACCAAGTCCTGCTTCACCCCATGATCATACAATCATAGGATGGTATGGATTGGAAAGGACCTTAAGATCATCCAGTTCCAACCCCCTGCCATGGGCAGGGACATCAAATACTAAACCTTGTCCCCCAAAACTCCGTCCAACCTGGCCTGAACACTGCCACGTCCTCCTATGATGGTCCTCCTACCCCATCCACCTGGAAGTCACCTCCTCAAGGGGAGTGAGCATCCAGCACACAAGGGCTGGGGTGAAAACCTCAGCAAGACAGAGCACTGTGTTTAACCATGGCTCTGATCCTTCAGCTTTTCCTGCCATCCGTTCCAATAGGAACCTTATCCTAACCTACTCTTTAAATTTAGAGGTTTCCAAACCTCTCACATTAGGCCATAGTTCCTCCAGAATTCCTAAGCACTCATGAATCAACATGTGCAGTTGAAGCATAGAACACCAGGTTGGAAGGGACCTCAAGGATCATCCGATCCAACCTTGGAGTTCAGTTCTTTCCAATCTGGCTACAGTAATTTCCATGCCCATATTCATCTGTGGCTGCCCCATCCCTGGCAGTGTTCAGGGCCAGGTTGGACACAGGGGCTTGGAGCAGCCTGCTCTAGTGGAAGGTGTCCCTGCCCGGGGCAGGGGTTGGAGCTGGAGGAGCTTTAAGGTCCATTCCAACCCAAACTGTTCCATGATTTATATGTGAAAAAGGGAGAGGAAGGAGGCTTATTCCCCCTCAAACTGTCCATATTCCCCTTTGCCTGTTAATCTATTTGTTCTTTCACTCCATCGATTCATTCATGGAGATGGTGTGATTACAGGTATCAGTGGTTTCTCTTACAGAACTTGCTTGGCATTCAGCAACTGCAGCTCAGATCAGTATTACAATGAAGTAAAAAAGAGCAATAAACCCTGTCTCCTCAACATCCCACCCCTAAAACCAGTTCTCCTTGAGCACTGTGGCAATGGCGTCTTGGAGAAGGGGGAGGAATGTGACTGTGGCCACGATGAGGTGAGCAATTCCCTGCAGTCAAGGTGTTCAGAGACCTCTCCATACCCCATCCACATGGGAAAGGGGTTTCCTTCTGGCTCTTCTAATGTCCATGTTTCTGTTTCTGTTCTTTATTTACCCCGAAGTCAGTGGGAAAAGTACTTTTCAGATGCACTTGCACATTGGTACCTTCTCAGCTCTAACTCCAGGATCTGTGCAGTTGTGACACTTTGGAATGTTGGAGTTTTCCAGTGGAAACTCTTGTTTGTGTTTTGTGTGATCATTATTTGTACAAAGCTGCTGTCAAAACCCAGCCTTTGCACTGACATTCCCCCCACAGAGTAGTTAGTGTGTATTAGATCCAGGCTTGGGTCGAACACCCTGCACCTTCCTGCTAAAGAGGATTCACCTGCTTTAAGAAATTATACCAGGATAACCCAAGTCCTGTCAGAGGAGATGAGATGGAAGCACCAGTGTTTAGAGGGAAATGTGAATTGTTTAAAAAACATCTCCAAAAGGTGCATTTCCCTCAACTCCAGAACATCCAGAGCTTGAAGAGTAACACAAAACACCATTTTCCCTTTCACTTCCTTTAATTCAGTGTCTCTTAAGCCAGAGAAAATGATCCAGATAAGAAACCCTCATATGGAGATGATACAGCATTGTGTCCTTCCAGGAAT
>NW_009940714.1:3364-4274 GCF_000696875.1 Nestor notabilis
AGGATGCTGCTCCCCCTCCAGCTGCATGCTCGTGCCAGGGGCTTCTTGCTACAGAGGTGAATGCTGTCACCATTGCCAGGTAAGGTCTAACTGCTATTGGCTTTGTAAGGGAGGGAAAAGCAATGACTCAAGTGGGCTTCACAGCTCTGAGGTGCTCTAACCTTTATTTCCTCTATTTCTCACTATATCTGGTTTGAATATATCATAGAATCATCATGGAATGGTTTGGGCTGGAAGGGACCTTCAAAGCTCATCCAGTCCAACCCCCTGCAAGGAGCAGGGACATCTTCAACTAGATCAGGTTGCCCAGAACCACATCCAATGGCCTTGAATGTCTCCAGGGATGGGGCATCCACCACATTTCTGGGCAACCTGTGCCAGTGTTTCACCACCCTCATTGTAAAGGATTTATTCCTCATATCCAGCCTGAATCTCCCTCTTTTAGTTTAAAACCATCACCCCTCATCCTACCACAACAGACCCTGCTAAAAAGCCTTTCCCCCCTGAAGAGCAATCTTAGACCTCAAGAACAAGATGCAGCTGTGACATTGACGTCCTCAGGAAATAAACCCTTCCTGGTCATCCTGTTCTCCTCCTACTTCCCAAACTCAACCAAAGGAACACCTCATAGGTTGTTCTCTAATACTTTTAATGAGGATTAGGACACTGGTTAAGGCAGGACCTGAGGCTGTATGAACCTGACTGGATTCTGCTCATGCTTACGTAAGAAACAAAGAGCTTAGAAGCACCAAATTAGGTCAAACCAAAGCCATCAGCAGGAGCAGCAAAGGGTAAGGGTGAGGACAGAACCCACTAACCCAACACAAGCATTGGTGCCATGGACCCAACGTCCAACGATTACAAGTCTGGCTGAAAGGAAGGAAGTTCTAAAACCTCGTTTCTATTCCTG
>NW_009940714.1:4305-11045 GCF_000696875.1 Nestor notabilis
CTTTCAGGGAAAATCCAGCAACATGGTGTTTGTGGATTCAATGAACCAAGAATTCCAGTTTCCCTGATGGAATATGAGCAATCTCCATGTGCAATGGCTCCATTTCCATAGGACAGCAAGGACTTCAGTCCTCCAGTCCTTATTCTGTCTGACACGTTGCAAATTCAAGTTGCTGTTCTTTATCTTACCCTCTTGGGACATTTCCTAAGCTCTTGCCACGGGGGCATCAGTAATTTGGGCCAGATCCTGTGGAAAATGAATCCAGCCAAAACTCATTTGGGGCTTTTCTTTGCAGTTTCATCCAGCAGGAAAAATCTGTAGAGACAAGACCAACATCTGTGACCTTCCCGAGTACTGCAACGGCTCCTTTGCTCTCTGCCCCTTGGATACCTTCAAGCAAGATGGAACCATATGTGGAGACAATGACCACTGCTACGATGGGAACTGCCACAGCCATGAGGCACAGTGCAAAGCTTTATTTGGCAAAGGTAAGATGTCTCATGGAGTCATGGAATGGTTTGGGGTGAAGGGACCTTAAAGCTCCTCCAGCTCCAACCCCTGCCCCGGGCAGGGACACCTTCCACTAGAGCAGGTTGCTCCAAGCCCCTGTGTCCAACCTGGCCTTGAACACTGCCAGGGATGGGGCAGCCACAGCTTCTCTGTTCCAATGTCTCACCACCCTCACAGTGAAGAATATGAACATACAAAAGTCTTCTGTAAGTAGAACCATGGTTCCTCTGTGACCTTACCCCATTTAAGAGCAGTTTGGAGAACCCCTGCACATGAAGCCAGTAGCATGTCTCATGAAAGGCATTGCTGGGAAGGACAAGGGAATTGCTAAGGCGGAACATTTTTGACCTTGTTTCGACATGGGACACCAAGGCATTGTCACACCAGCCTTCACATGCTGCTATCACCATGTGATAGAAACGGTGGCTATCAAGATCACCAGCAGACCTTGGCCTCGTCTGTAGGACAGCTGGGCAATGGGGTTTACTTTGAGAACATTTTAGATGCTTGAACACTTGGGAACCCTGCATGGACCTCAGCCTCTCTGACTTCTCCCTCAGTCCTCTGGTACTTCACAGACATGAAGATGCTCTGACAAAACTGGAGTCCCCCGGGTTAGAAATGGTTCTGTCTTATTGAAACCCACATCTCTGAGCTGGTTCTGACCTCTAACAGGAATGGAGGGTTCCTGACATGGAATACAACGGTGGTGACCATGGTTTCATGGTCAATGGGAGATGCCCGCTGGTATTGGAGATACTTGCTGTGTCACACAGCAGGTTAAAGATATACAGAGAAAAATAGGACTGGGAAAGAATTTAGGCTTTGAATCCAATTTATGTTCCATATTCTTCTGTATAAATGACCATGGTCCCTGTGACCATTGGTCAATGTCTTGGTGGCAAAATCTCTTCATTTAGCCCCTTCATTCTCACACTGATTATTCTGGTCCAGAAGAGGATCGGAACATAAACCATGGCAGGTTAAATGCAACCACAGGAAGGATCCAGAGGGAAAAAGGGGTACGGATAGTCCCTGCTCCTCCATGAACATCTCCTTTTGCTCCACAGCCGCCCAACGTGCCCCACTGAGCTGCTTCCTGGAGGTGAATGTCCGAGGTGACCGGTGTGGGAACTGTGGCTGGAACGGGACACACTTCACTAAATGCCTGGAAGAGTAAGTGCTGGATACTGGTGTCCAGTGGGAATCTCCCCAGCAGTAACTTGTGCCCATCACCCCTCGGCTTTCCCATGGGACTCTGTCCAAAGGGAGTCTCCATCTCCTCTGCAGCCCCCCTTTAACTCCTGGCACGTGGGATCACGTCTCCCTGAGCCTGCTCTTCTCCAGCTGAACAGTCCCAGCTCTCTCAGCCTTTCCTCACACGCTGCCCAGCCCTTGGACCATCTTTGTGGCCCTTCTCTGGCCCCTCTCCAGCCCATCCACAGCTTTGCTGTGCAGCAGGACCCAAACTGAGCCCATATTCCAGGGGTGGCCTGACCAGCGCCGAGCACAGTGGGACAATGACACCTTTATCCCGTGGTGATGCCCCTGTTGATGGTGCCCAGCACCCTGTTGGGTTTCTTTGCTCAGCTGCTCACTCCTATGGAGCTGGTGTCCCTCACATCCCTTTCCCAGAGCTGCTCAATAGGGGCAGATCCCAGCCTGGGCTGCTCCAGGATTGGGTTTTCCTGGGGGCCAGACCTGACACGTGTCCTGGTTGAACTCCATAAGATTCAGTAGTTCTCATACAGTATATGAAATGGGAAAAACACATGAAATTGGGGGTCTAAATGACAAATGGAAGTATCTCTGGAGAGAT
Organism: Nestor notabilis; assembly: GCF_000696875.1. Classification (NCBI taxonomy): domain Eukaryota; kingdom Metazoa; phylum Chordata; class Aves; order Psittaciformes; family Psittacidae; genus Nestor; species Nestor notabilis. Next base: position 6,635 of record NW_009940714.1, read on the forward strand.
CCACCAAAGGGCTGCGCTGGTGTGCCCAAGGCACTGACCCAACTGGCTTAAAAGAGTCTGTGTGGATGCTGTTTAAGTGTCTTAACCTCAGAAAAGGGGTGTCTGGATGCAAAGTGTGCAAAAGGATTGTCCCTGCACATCTGGAACCTCTGGCCATGCCCAGGGTTGCTCCAGCAGTGAGCTGGAGCAGGTTAAACTGATAGCAGGGTGTGCACCAGCACCATGGATCACCACAGCCCGCATGTCCCCTCACAGCCGTCTGTCTGTCTGTCCCAGGAACGTGCTGTGTGGAAGGGTGCAGTGTGTTAACATCAAGAGGGTACCAGTGAGGGAGGATGGAGAGACCGTGGTGCAGACCTCCATTGACAACATGCTCTGCTGGGGGCTTGACTTCCACCTGGATCCAGACACTCCCGACGAGGGGGCAGTGAAAGACGGGACAACGTGTGGTAGGAACAAGGTACCCTGTGAACACCAGGAGGATACATGGATAGTGCAGGAATAGAGATTAAATGGGGGGATTCTGGTCCTAAAGGTCCTAAAGGCGATGTTCTTGGTCTCTGATCCAAACCCCACCGTGCCTTCTGTTAAAGCCTCCTTTGGCAGCTGAAAAACAACATCTTGTATTGGTTTTGTGTGGTTTTTCCCTCAGATGGAGTGAACAAACACAATAATTGGTATTTTTTTCCCCATTAGAAGGGAAAATAAATAGATTTTGTTCTTCTTTTGAAGCTATAAACAAGGCAAAGTTTATTTGTTGTGCATACAAAAGAATTGGAAGTGTTGTTCCAAGAACAGGACTCACTTCTTCCCTTTGACCCACACTGAAGACCAAGTTCCTGTCGAGCTGGCAACACACTAAAGGATGAGATTCCTGCTATTACATGGCAGGAAAAGTATTCTGAAGGAAAACAGAGGTGCTGAGTCTCACCAAAAGGGAATTTGCTCCTGAGGGTTGGCTTTGGTAGAGCTCTCCTTTCAGGAGATGTGGGTTTCACACCACCAAATGCAAACATCTATTCCAAAAAGAACTCATTGGTAAGGTAAACATTGAAAACACGTCTCCTTCATACTCCTTCTGCACAGAGGAGACGAGTTTGTGCCTCCTAGAGCCAGGAAGATGCCTCCAAGTTATTCAGTGCACAAACAGAACATCTGTAGTTCTACGGTCTGGTTCACATCATGGTGTGGACAGGACAAAACCAGAGCCACAAACTGCTGGGAGCTGGGGAAAACGTGTTGATTTCTATACAAAGATCAGGATGGTTGTGTCCAAGAGTCCATCCAACCCAGAACCCTCCACCAGCCTCGGGCAGGTACCCAGGGAAGGGTATGAACAGAGCAGGCACATATGGTCCTTCCTACTAGCACTGGCCCTACCTTCAGTTATGTTTAGCTCTTAGTTACTCAGTTCCTTTGGTACAAGTGGTTCCTTTGCACTTTGTCACCCTCAGTGGGTTTGTTCTTTCTCCCTTTTGCTTTACCTTGACTCTGGAACCCAAGATCTTCATTTTATGCTTGAAGAATGAAAAGTCATGAATGGCACAGAATGCCTGACTGAAAGGACTCAGCCTGCTGTTCCTCACTGCTTTTATCTGTCCTTCTATCATCCCACTAATCCCAACCTGCCTCTTCCTGCAGATCTGCATAAACAGGACGTGTGTTGGTGCAGCTTTTCTCAACAACGATTGTGGCGACACCAAATGCTATGGCAGAGGGGTACGTAGCACCCCTCAAAGTATCCTTTGAATAGCAGAGCATGAAGTGTCAATTGGCCTCTCAAAAGCACTATTAGAAGTCCAGAATCATTCCTGATTCTGCAACATAGAGATTCATTTGGGCTCTATGACAGAGCTCTGACCACCCAAAACTCTTCTCTTGGTTACTTTTACTCTTTTACTTCTTTGTTCCCTTAAATAACATGAAAACCAACTTCCACATCACAACATTTCATCCTTCACTGCACCCGTCAGTGCTACTGAACGTAACATGGGTGGAACTGGAGCGATCATCTAAAAAACACATGTTCAGGTCTAGAAATTCACTTTCCTTACAAGTGCCACAAAGATGGTCCATTTTGTACCCCATTGGCTGCACTTTGTCTCACGGACAACCTACATTTGGGACATTAATGCTGGCAGAATTGTTTCACGTGTGGATATCTTCATGGCACCACTTCCAATAGCTGCCCCTTTCCAGCCTCCCGTTACAATTCCTGCCCCTGCCCAGACAGGGTTACCCCACCACATTCTTAGTATCATGGAATCAACTAGGTTGGAAAAGACCTTTAAGCTCATCCAGTCCAACCATTCCCAGCCCTGCCAAGGCCACCACTAACCCCTGGCACTGAGGCCTCGGCTCCACGGGCTGTGAACACTTGCAGGGACGGTGCCTCCAGCCCTGCCCTGGGCAGCCTGTTCCAATGCCTGAGCACCCTCTGGGCAAGGAATTGTTCCTCAGCTCCAGCTAAACCTGCCCTGGGGCAGCTTGAGGCCGGTTCCTCTTGTGCCATCCCTTGTTCCTTGGGAGCAGAGACCAGCCCCCTCCTGGCTCCATCCTCCTGTCAGGCAGTTGGAGAGGGCAACTTTCTGCACCCCATGAGAGGTTCAGCTGAAACAGACCATGAGAGAGAACCAAGGAACGCAGAAGATGAGTAATCCAGCCTGGAGAGACAAATAAAAACACAACCAATTGAGTCATAGTCCTATCTTTAAGGAACTCTTCATTAGGGACTCTGGACTCTTCATTAGGGACTCTAGTTGTAGAACAAGGGGTAATGGGTTTAAGCTTAAACAGGGGAACTTTAGGTTAGATATAAGGAAGAAGTTCTTCACAGTGAGGGTGGTGAGGCACTGGAATGGGTTGCCCAAGGAAGTTGTGAATGCTCCAACCTTGGAGGTGTTCAAGGCCAGGCTGGACAGAGACTTGGGTGACATAGTTTAGTGTGTGGGGTTGGAACTAGATGATCTTAAGGTCCTTTCCAACCCTAACTATTCTCTGGTTCTATGATTCTAAAACACCATCTTACACCTTCTCTACTCTGCCATCACTTCCTCGCCATTGTTGTAGCACCTCTTCCAACAGGATCATCACCTCAGCGATGGATCAGGGACTCACAGTGCCCTCACATCACCAGGGTAGCAGACACCTAATGACGGGTACAAGCCCCACAGCCCCCAACAGCCTGTGACCAGGGCCACCCGTCCATCACCGCTGCACAAAACAGGCTGAACATTGCCACAGTGGAGCTAAAGCAGAGTAACCAACACATCTCAGGACACAGACTGCACCCAGCCTGGCTCTGCTGGGGGTGCTGGTTGATGGGAAACTGAACATGAGCCAGCAGAGTGCGCCTGCAGCCCAGACACCAGCTGTAACCTGGGCTGCATCAAGAGCGTGACCAGCAGGTTGAAGGAGGTGATCCTGCCCCTCTGCTCCCCTCTGCTGAGACCTCACTTGGAATATTGTGTCCAGTTCTGGTGTCCTCAGCATGAAAAGGACATGGAGCTGTTGGAGCAAGTCCAGAGGAGGCCACGAGGATGATCAGGGGCTGGAGCAGCTCCCGTATGGAGACAGGCTGAGAACATTGGGGCTGTTGAGCCTGGAGAAGAGAAGCTGCTGGAGACCTCAGAGCAGCTTCAGTGTCTGAAGGGGGCTACAAGGATGCTGGGGAGGGACCTTCATCAGGGACTGGAGTGACAGGACAAGGGGTGATGGGTTCAGAGTGAAACAGGGGGAGTTCAGGTTGGATCTAGGGCAGAAGCTCTTCCCTGTGAGGGTGCTGAGGCGCTGGCACAGGGTGCCCAGAGAAGCTGTGGCTGCCCCATCCCTGGCAGTGTTCAAGGCCAGGTTGGACACAGGGGCTTGGAGCAACCTGCTCTAGTGGAATGAGTCCCGGCCCAGGGCAGGGGTTGGAGCTGGATGAGCTTTAAGGTCCTTTCCTACCCAAACCATTCTATGATTCTCTGCTGTGCTCACAGCCTCTCCCCAGAGACAGGCAGGGCCACCCCACGACCTCTTTGGGTTTCATGCCATAAACCATGTGTTTTCTTTCAGGTGTGCAACAACAATGACAACTGTCATTGTGATTTTGGATGGGCCCCTCCGGACTGCCAGCTCGAGGGGTTCGGAGGCAGCATTGACAGTGGGCCACCTCCTCCTCTGCACCGTAAGCACCGTGGGCTGGGACCTCCCTGCACATCACGCTGCCTGTCTTAGCTTGATGATCATCTTAGAGGGCTTTTCCAACCTACTTGATTCTATGATTCTACACTTAAACATCACCTCAGAGCTTGTTCTGGCATCTCTGTCCCTTGCTACCTTCCCTTCCCTCCTCTCTCTGCACTTTCCCTTCTCTTCCCTTCTCTTCTCCCTCTTCCCTTCTCTCCTCTTTCTCTTCTCTCCCTGCTCT
>NW_009940714.1:11060-13526 GCF_000696875.1 Nestor notabilis
CTCCTTTCTCTTCCTTTCCCTCCCCTTCCTTTCATCCCTTCCCTTCCCTCCTCTCCTCTCTCTGCTCTTTTCCTTCTCTTCTCTTCCCTTCTCTTCTCTCTCCCCTTCTCTTTTCTCCCCTCTCCTCCCACCTCCTTTCCATCACTCAGCTGCACTCGCCTTTCCTGGCTCTCCAGACTATTCCCAGGGCATCCAAACGAGTTGCAGATCAATTCCATTAAGCCCAGAGGCCCAGCAACCAGCACACGCTTCAGTAAGATGCTTTATGAGGGGGGTCATTCTCTTAGGAGAACCCTCCTCTCCTCCTAGCACAGCCAGCCAGCAGAGCTCCACTCCTGCACCATGATCCTGTACCATGCACTCACTCAGCAGTCCACAAACCCAGCAGCACCTTCAAGCTCTTCCCAACCCTCTCTACTCATCACTTCTGCTGCTGAAGAACTATTAGGTCTTTCTGCTCTTCATTTGACCAGGCCAATGCCAGGTTGCTCAGGCAGTAGCTGGCACAGCAGAAATCCCACTCTACTGAGCAGGTTCCAGATGATTTGTCAAATAAGCTGTTCTTCAAATATCAACTCCTTGTGGTATTTCACCTCTCATAATGCATACTCAAAGCCAGGTTGGACACAGGGGCTTGGAGCAACCTGCTCTAGTGGAAGGTGTCCCTGCCTGGGGCAAGGGTTGGAGCTGATCAGCTTTAAGGTCCCTTCTACCCCAAACCAGTCTGGGATTCCACGATTTATCCATACACTAACAACACACTGAAGCCTCAGCCATTACCTGAAGGAGGTGTTTGTGTTACCTTTCCTTCAGTGCTGTATTCTTCACAGAAACATGGGATGGGTTGGGATGAAGGGACCTTAAAGCTCCTCCAGCCCCAATCCCTGCCCCGGGCAGGGACACCTTCCACTAGAGCAGGTTGCTCCAAGCCCCTGTGTCCAACCTGGCCTTGAACACTGCCAGGGATGGGGCAGCCACAGCTCCTCTGGGCAAACTACATTCTTCATCTGTGTGTCCTTATCAGCAACCACATGGGAAACCTTCCTGCCTGTCCATTATGTCCTCAAACTCCTCGCCATGCAGCCCCAGATACTTGTTTCCAAGTCCATACCACATTATTCTCTACACTGTCTACCTCAAGGCTTTTTATTGCTCCTCAGAAGGTTAAGAACAATGGTAGCTCCCAAGCAGGGAGTGCTGCAGGTCCTTTGGAGACCAAGCCCGGGAGCAGAAGTTAGAGACAATCATAGAATCACAGAACACCAGGTTGGAGGAGACCTCAAGGATCATCTGCTCCAACCTTTCCAGGCACAGCATGACCCACACTGGATGCCCAGCACCCTGTGCAGCCCAATCTTAACAATGTCCAACACTGGGAAGTCACCACTTCCAAGTGAGCATCTGCTGGTCTGGGCTGTGCACTCCCACCCATCTGAACATCCATGACACCGCGCTGTTCCCACCTGAGCTCTGCTGTGCCAGCAGGGCCCGGTGTGCACAGAGCATCAGGAGCATCATGGTCTTTCTTTCTCTCTTCCATCCCAAGCATTCACATTTGCAAAGAACGTTGTCAAGACGGCTGGAATGCTGCTTTTCTTCATGCTGGCTTTCCTGCTGCACAAGAGGGCTGCCTTTGCTCGCTGCGTCCGAAGGTGAGTCCATCTCCACCGAGCTCCCCTCACCAGGTAAAACGGAGGCACATTCCAGCCTTTCTCACCAAGGTTCTCAGCATCCCCTTCCATGAAGAGCCTTTATATGTTGGGTGTTCACCAGGCAAAGGTGGCCACCCCTTTTGTGAACCAGGTTCCTCTGGCTTCAAAGACAACTTGCAAGGTAATGCAAGCAAATGGGCTCTGACCCATGAGGAGAGCTCTGCCACAGCTCGCTGCCCATCGCCCCAGAAGGGCAGCTCCAGCTTTAAGAGGTTTCAATCCTGCCTGGCATTTTTGAAAGGTTTTCCAAGTATATTTTAAAACTAAAATTGTCCAATTTCAGGATATTTTGTCCTCAAGTTCAGCTTTTTCTAAAAGGCTCTTCCTTTTTTATTCTTTTGGCATATTCAATCCTATTTTCTAGCTTTTTCCTTTGATTCTCCCTTTTTTGGTTCACTGAAAAATGCAAGCAACAGTTGAAAAAGATAGATTTTAAAAGAGTGGAAAAAAAGAAAGGGAAATATTTTACAACAGTGTTTGAAGGATAAACACTCTCTTATCCTCTTACTGGTTTGCACATTTTTCCCAGGTCAAACTGGTTTATAAGCTTAACTGAAAGAACATGGGAATGCAACTGCAGACAGGAAAATCACAGAATCCCAGGCTGGTTTGGGTTGAAGGGACCTTAAAGCTCCTCCAGCTCCAACCCCTGCCCCGGGCAGAGACACCTTCCCCTAGAGCAGGTTGCTCCAAGCCCCTGTGTCCAACCTGCCCTTGAACACTGCCAGGGCTGGGGCAGACACAGCGTGTCTGC
>NW_009940714.1:13557-17985 GCF_000696875.1 Nestor notabilis
TGCCGCAGAGCTCATCTCAACCTCCCCTCTGGCAGGTTCAAGCCATTCCCCTTGGCCTGTCCCTCCATCCCTTGTCCAAAGCCCCTCTCCAGGTTTCCTGGAGCCCCTTTAGGCCCTGGAGCTGCTCTAAGGTGTCCCCAGAGCGCAGCAGAGGGGCAGGATCCCCTCCCTGAGCTGCTGCTCACGCTCTGGGGGTGCACCCAGCACAAGGTGGTTCTGGGCTCAAGCACACACTGAAGCTGGGTCATGGGGAGCTTCTCCTCACCCAACACCCCAAGTCCTTCTCCTCAGGCTGCTCCATCCAGTCTCCCCCAGCCTGTGTTTGTGCTGGGATTGCCCTGACCCAGGGGCAGGACCTTGCCCTTGGCCTTGTTGAGCTCCATGAGGTTCCCGTGGTCCCACCTCTCCAGCCTGTCCAGGTCCCTCTGGATCCCATCCCTTCCCTCCAGCGTGTCACTGCTCCACACAGCTCTGTTTCATCGCAAGCTTGTTCACAATCCCAAACCAGAAAATGAATGGTCACATTCTCCTTGATGATCTCTGCTTCAGATTTGTTGGGCTCATTTATTCTGCCAGGAAGTAGGAAAAATCCACATGGAGATTTGTTCTACTCTGTGCAGCAAGACTGTGCTGGTACCCAGCTACCTCCTATACTCCCAGTTTAGGTATCTCTACCTTATGTTATAGCCTCCAGGCAGATATAATGAATGTTTTCCCCTTACCACAGTGACCTGTGGTATCTCTGGATCCAATCTCAGATCAGGATTTACCCTTATGTGAGACCAGGTAAGAGACAGGGTTTAACTTACCCCATAGCTCTATTTCCTTGTCATTTTACATCCCCGTATCAGAGAACAAGGAAACCCCACCCAATATTACTCATAAGGTATTTGTCCATAAACAAAAGCAGCTGATGCTGCCTGAAACCACTGTCCAAAGTCCATGTTCACTGAGCACTTGATGTTATAGGTACCATAGGTGGCTACTTAGAAGAAAGGACAAAGGATGGAGTATCAGTCGTTCTTCTTCTCCAAAAGATGTAAGTGTGTTCTCCCATCTCCAAGTTAAAATCCAAAGGGCTTTAACTTCTTGGTACCTTCCAAACTTCCTTCTCCTTTTGCTGAAGGAAGCACGAGCGAAGTGCCAGCCCCTGCCAGAAAGCAGGAATTTTGCCTATACTGGGACAAATAGGAGGTCTCTCCCAAAATGAGCACTACGAGGCGGCAAACATCACCATGCCCTGCAGGGAAGGGGACATCCAAGCCTCTGCTTTTGTCCTGCCATGGGGCTCTCCTGCTGTGGTGCCTGTTGCTGTTCAGTGAGGCTGTTCATTCCTCCAGGCATGTGGCTAATCTAAAGCTGATGCAGTTTGATCAGATCAACTTTTCCAAGGAAAAGTTCCTTGGAAAAGAAATATAAATAAATAAAAGCCTGCTGCTTCTAGCTAGAAAAGCAGAAGAAACGAGCTCAGGAATGAGAGCAGAGAAAATAAAGTAAGGAAGAAGAGCAGATGGGGTCTCACCTCACGCCACATGCACAGGGACCACTCATTAGGGAGGCCCAGAGAAGAGCCATGGGGTGAGAAACTCATGGTCTTCATGGAACAACTGGAAACGTGGGTTGTGTGATTTGAAGAGGTGATTGAGGGGATATGGGATAATAACCCCCAAATCATTCAAGGCAACCACATGTGAGACCTTTCCTTTTAGGCTGATTGTGGACAGAACAGGGACACCTTCCACTAGAGCAGGTTGCTCCAAGCCCCTGTGTCCAACCTGGCCTTGAACACTGCCAGCCCCTAGAAGAGGGGTTTTGAACAAGTGAACCTAAAAAGGGAGATGAGGAAGCTACTTCTTCTATCAATAGTTAGTTAAATGTGTCAGTCATTGTCACGAGCTGCTGCTGAGATCAGCACTGAACAGAATGCAAAGGAGATCAGTCACATGGGGAGATAACAGGAGCAATCTAATCTTCAACAGAGCATTAGCATAACCCACAACATGAGTAAGAGGAGAACACAAGAGGTAGTCTTGGACTGACATCTTTGTATTAGATGTCATCTAATACATCACGTATGGTATCTGAATAGCACAGAGTCCAGGAGAGAGCTGATAAAATGATGGTAAATTAATTCCACTGAGGTAATGAAATTGAGGAATTTCACTCCAATTATGCCAACATTCTAAGTGAGAAAAGCCCTTGAAGACAGAAAACAGTTGAGAATAGCAGGGAAGCACTGATACACCAGGGTAGGGGCTAGAAACTCCAGCCCAGGGAAGAGGAGCAAGGAGAGGAGGTGCCCTGGTTGCATTGGCAGGTGATACACCTAGAAATGGCATCAGAGAAGGGTTTGCGTTGAAGGGAGGGAGCTTAAAGCTCACACAGCTCCAACCCCTGCCCCGGGCAGGGACACCTTCCACTGGAGCAGGTTGCTCCAAGCCCCTGTGTCCAACCTGCCCTTGAACACTGCCAGGGATGGGGCAGCCACAACCTTAAGACTGTCACTAGACTCCACCAAAACGAGCTCCATTCAACCAGCACGTGCATCACTAACCCTGCCCTTTCATCTCTCCAGGCTGAGCTAACAGAGGACGAGTTCTGAGCCAGAGCTGGGCCTCTCTGCAGGACACGAGGCCCCAGAGGGCTGCCAGAGCCAGGGCCCAGCTCCGAGAGCAGCCTCGTGCATCGCTGCCTCTGCAGGAGCTGCAGGAAAGCTTTGTTCTTCCCAAGTCCTACCCCTTAGTTGGGGTTTGTTCCGCTTTAAACAGCAAAGTTACCTTCGAGGGATTAAGCAGGGTTTGTTCATGTTTCTCTAGGCAATAAACAGCTTGTTTTCGGGAGGCAGCTGGACTCCACGCTCCTCCAAAGGGTTCCAGCTCTGCTTCCTAGGAATTTTACTGTGGCAGCATTCCTGGTCATCACATTATGGGCCCTACAGACTCCATAGGCATGTGGCAGGAGGTATCTCAACAAGGGGTTGGTGTTGGGACTGATCCTGCTTGGTGACATGGATTGAGTGCCCTCAGCACGTTTGCAGATGACCCGGAGCTGTGTGGAGCAGTGACATGATGGAGGGAAGGGATGGGATCCACAGGGACCTGGACAGGCTGGAGAGGTGGGCCCATGGGAACCTCATGGAGCTCAACAAGGCCAAGGGCAAGGTCCTGCCCCTGGGTCGGGGCAATCCCAGCACAAACACAGGCTGGGGGAGACTGGATGGAGCAGCCTGAGGAGAAGGACTTGGGGTGTTGGGTGAGGAGAAGCTCCCCATGACCCGGCTTCAGTGTGTGCTTGAGCCCAGAACCCCCCGTGTGCTGGGTGCACCCCCAGAGCGTGAGCAGCAGCTCAGGGAGGGGATCCTGCCCCTCTGCTGTGCTCTGGGGAGCTGTTAGAGCAGCTCCAGGGCCTAAAGGGGCTCCAGGAAACCTGGAGAGGTGCTGAAGGAAGGAGTCTGACTTCCCTCTTTCCATCCTTGTTTTCCCAGCACTTCATAGATCATAGAATCCCAGACTGGTTTGGGTTGGAAAGAAACTTAAGATCATCCAGTTCCAACCCCCTGCCAGAGGCAGGGACACCACACACTAGACCATGTCACCCAAGGCTCTGTCTAACCTGGACTTGACACTGCACCCTTCTGCCTCTGTACCTGCGTTAGCCCTCGATCTCTCAATCACTTCTGCACCGACAGCCCTGAAGTAGCCCCGAACACAGAGTTCAGACAGCACAACCCATGTCTGAACCATTCATATCACCCAGAACATCCTCAAGCACTGCAGGAGCCTAGAAATCCTCCCTACAACCCCTCCACAGCATCTCCACTCCTCCCTGACACCTCCGACAGCACTGTGAAAACGAGGGGGAAACCACCAACCCAGAATGCCAAATAATACAGGAGACACTGCACAGGGTCAAAGATTCACACCAGTTCTGTGCAAACAAGGTGTTTTTCTGACTATTCCAGAGCCACCTCAGGAGCTGGAGGCTGCCACCTTCCAGCGCTATGGAAAAGAGGCACAGGTTGCCTCAGGACACCCGCGCGCCAGCGAAAGCTCAGGCAGAAGGCAGAGAAAGCCCAATAATAAACCCACAGTTATCACAGGGATTGTGAAGTGTCCCCATCACTGGCGCTGAGCCCAAACCTGGAGGGGATTCGCTGCACTGATCCTTCAGCACCTTGTCTGAGCCTGCCTGGAGAGGAATGACTGATGGATGAGCAACCACCTTCTGCAGACATGGGCTTATGCTCAGGAGCCCTGGTTTGAGCAGCAACCTCTTGGCAGGGGCAACCAGAGCTGCTGTGATGGAGCAGAGCACTTGTCAGGGAAGAGTGAAGTAGCTGAGAGCAACACATAGATAAGAGGAAAACAGCAAAAGGTCCATTGGAGGCACTGAACAGGCTGCCCCGGGCAGGGACCCCTTCCACTGGAG
>NW_009940715.1:0-362 GCF_000696875.1 Nestor notabilis
CTGCGGGCCACGCCCCCTCCTTTTATAGACATCGCCTCGCCCTACCCGTCCTTTTATAGCTGTAACTCCGCCCCCCTTCTCCCCGCCCCAATTTCAAAGGCCAGACGTCACGCCCATCGGGGACCGCTCCGGGTCCCGCCGCCCGCTCACACCGTCGGCGTGTGGTGTCCCTATCGCCCCGTCAGCCGAAGCCCCCCACCCCACACTCGGCGTCTCTCCTCTTCCTTCCGTCCCCGGCAGAATAAGCGGAGCTAGGGGGAAATGTCCAGCCAAAGCCCCGGCAGTGCCAGTTCCGCACCGGTTTCCACCAGGACCGCTCCTCTCTTCCCGTTTAACCCAGGCTGCGTCTCTCCCTGGGAGAG
>NW_009940715.1:418-5477 GCF_000696875.1 Nestor notabilis
CCTCGACTCAGCCGGAGCCCCACGGGGCCGATTCTGGGCAGTGACCCCCGTACGGAGGGCCCCGAGCAGCAAAGCCGGGGGCAGCCCCAGAGCCGGCACTGACTGACGCCCCGAGGCTGCCGGCAGAGCTTTGTATGGCTGGCGCTGGTGCCGCTGCAGAACAGACCCGGCTGTGCGTGGACAGCCTGAACGCGTTCCCTGCTCCATCCCCTGAGGAGGACATCTTTTTACCGCTGGTTGCCACTGTAAGGGGAAAAAGACTTTGCATTCTTGCTGAGGTGAGGCAACAAACTGCACTAATTGCTTTTTCAAGTGGGCAGTGAACATGAGTCTGCTGGTCATTTCTTGTCTGATTACAGCAGTGCTGTTGTTCAGTTGCCATCACCAGCATGACCAGCAGATGTCTGCACTGGACAGAAATGAAATGCAGCTTGAGATAACCCTTTCCCAAATGAAAGCAGAGCGGAATGACAGGGAGGGAAAGTTAAAGAGCGTGGTGGAGACGCTGTTCTCCCAGGCCTGGACAGGGATGACTTGTAGGTGTTTCTTGGCAATCTCTAGTTTCACAGTCCAGGAGTAGGTTCGTGTTGTCTGAACTGGATGCTGAAGTGAGGAGGTCTCAGTACTTGGGAGAGTGAGAGAGGTGTTCTTCCTGTTCCGTATGTCCCTGGTGTAGGACTTGGTATGCTGTCCAGTTTGGTGTTTGCATTATGGGTTTATTGCTATGGAATCCATAGGTGTCCTGAGTTTGATACTTGAGGGCAAAGGGGAGTGATGGATGAGACATTTACCTTTGGATGTTTGGGTATGGTTGGAAATTAGCAGCTGGACCAGAACAAAAGCAAACAAGACAAAAGGAAACTTAATTCCAGGTACTGATTGGAACAATTGTCTTAGGTTAGTTCGTGTCTGTGAGAAATTGGATTTGGGCTGGAGAGAGAATGTTAGGGAACAAAGAATGGAATAAATCTGCTCATGACTTTGTAATGCCTCTGGGAGAAGAATCAGTGCTGGTCATGTCAAGCAACCAGCTTGTAACTCAGTCATATTCACTTGCTGGACATGTGGCTCTGAAGGCATGAGGGCTAGGGATATTTTTAGGATTGATTTTCTAGTGTTAAATATGGACTTGTGTTTTAACAGATCAACTTTGATCAATGACTTCATCACTGACTGGGTCTGTAGGTGTGTGAAGGTGTAATTATAAACAAGAAGGTGTTTCAGTGCAGAACGTTTGAGTCAACTTATAAAGGGAGCTATTAAGAAGAGAGTCTGTCAGAATAACTCCTGTCTGGCTTTATGCTGGTTTAGCAGATCGATATTCTGCCCTTTACTTTCAAAACCTTGCTCCCATCTTTACTGTGGCCTTCAACGAATAGTCAGTGTTCTATGTGACTGCTTCACTTATGGTCAGAGAGAGAGAAATAAAATTACTTTTAATACCTTGAATCTTTCCAAACGAAAGTGGGCCATTGTCTTGCTCCTCCCAGCAATCCTTCAAGGCATTAGTGAGTAGTTCAGTGCTAGCACAGTTCTCTGAATAATAACAATGTTTGAGAGACCCAAGTATTGGTAACAACTCTATTGTCACTTGATTGCAGAGATTCAGTCCTACTTAGGAGGAAAAAAAGGAACAGAAGCTGACTAAGGAAGGCAAGAAATAAACCTGAAACAGTGAGAGGAGGTGTGCAGCCAAACACAAAACAGCAGATCTCACTCTTATCAACATCACCAACTGCCTCATGCCAGCCTCTTGTCACTGCTATTCCGTTTGTTATTTTGCCACCTGCTTCCTTTAAGCAGGAAAACCGGTCGCCTCTCCCCGTCTTTTGCAGGTTGTGAAGGGAAGGAAGGATTTTTCACTAGTTTGGCTGCTTCTCCACTTCCCCTGATTTTGTGACCCTCATGCTCCCACACCAAAGTGTTTGGAAATTACTCTGGGAGCTTTAGGCACACCTAATTTCATGGCAGCAGTCCAGTAGTTAATTCAGTCCAGTCAGCGGGGCTCTGAAGCACCTATAGGTTTGTTAATGCTTCTGAAATTGTGAAGTCTAAAGAAGAAACCTGGGGAAATGTCGTGTGGGTTATTTGGACAGAGCTCCTTTCATCCTTTTCTCCTGCTTGATTCCAACATGAGTATTTGTTCGCAGGTTCCAGAGCAATTTCTGCTCCCCTTGCACTTAGAAAAACAGCAACAGGACACCGACTGAGGGAAAGATGGCTCTTTTAGTACCTGTCACTGATGCAGTCCCAGGCATAGGAACAGCTCCAGGGCTTGAAGTACTGTAAAACTTAGGAATTTATTGTCAAAAATTTACTTATTTAAATCTACATTTTCTGGGGCAACAAGAAAATCCTTGTTTCTCCAACCATCCTGTCTCTCTTATATGCAACATGGTGTCACTAGTAAAGAACTACTGTTACTTTCAAGTTCAGAATGTGTATTTTTTCTGTCTTCAGGCAAGCCAACTAATTGCCTTGGAAGAACTGCTGCTATTCATTGTGCAGTCTTTTGTGTTGTATGATTTACTGTCAAGATTCTTTTGTTACTACATCCTTGTTATCTTTTCAGGCTGTTTTTGGCATAGCTTTCAGGTGGTGTGCTAAGAAATCTGTTTCTGGCTAAAACCTCTCCCAATAGCTGCTGATTTGTGCTTTGTTGCACTTGTTTGTGAAGTAGCATCAAAATGAGGGATGAGATGGGATGAGATCTGGTGCTGTCCACAGCTAATGGGTATGGTCAGAGTGCAGATAGAGAGGCCTAAAGAGCACAATCATTTCTTAATCTATCAATTATGGCAGCACAAGGGAGAGACGCCCCTGCTAATGGCAGATTCATTGCCAACTTTGCAGAAGGCAGGGGTTAGAGTTAGAACAGAGTAAGGAAAGAGAAGGTTAGCTGATGGAGTAAATATCAGAATGAGTGACTGATTATTGCTGTGAATGGGGATTTGGGAATGCCAGTCTCTCTTCTTTGCTGCATGTTGGGAAGCTTCAGGACTTGAAAGAAATTGTTCTCAGCAATGACTCTTGTTAATGATGGGAAAGAGTAGTCATATTGGGTTTTGGTCTACCTGTGCTCTCCTAGGCTGCTGAGGATGTCAAGGGAAAGTGGGACTGGGAGGTTTGTCTGGAAGGACTGTCACCCTTCACTGAAGGGTGGTCCCAGCAGGTCTCTGGTTCACAGCAGAATCTGACCTCTCCCTGTATCTCCTGGCTCTACAGAAAACCTAGGGGTAGATTTTAACAAACCAGCAAGGGAAGATCTCCCTTTCCTGGTGCATCTCGTAATGTCTTTAGTCCTAGGAAGGGCTCAGGGCCATGCCAAAGTGCCATCTACTCTCACCACTGGGTAGTGGTTTAGAACTGGAATTAGTTCCTGCGAGTCCTGGAATGTGGGCACCCTCCCTTTTGGTACCTCATGCAAAGTCTGTGTCGCTGCTATGAGTGCCTATCTTTGTGGTGGCACATTACAGAGGACTGCTCTTAGCAAAGGATATTTATTAATATGATGCCAGATTTCCCTGCAGCTGTGGCCAGGAAAGGCAAGGCTTTGCGTTAGGAAACCTGAAAGCAATATGTGTATGACCATTTGCTTATTTAGGAGTGTGCACGTAAGTCTTTCATGACTGGGATAAGGGCTTTTGGAGCTACTGAGTTGTAAGTGCAGTTGTTGAAATTTTGAGCCATCTTGTTGTTTTAAAGGTTTGATTACAGAAAATTTTGGAGGATATTTCAAGAGCCCCATCTGTAGCTGGATCTCATTCAAATTGCAGCAATCAGGTGAGGGTTCTTCCTAGTGAAGCCTGTCAGCCTAGCTGTAGCTGTACCTGTCACCTATCATGGCTGGGGAAGGTTTTCCAGGGAAACAGAGGAAACTAATGGCTGGTGTTAGAATCACAGAACAATTTGGGTGGGAAGGGACCCATGTTCTGGAAAGCAGGGACCATGCGGTTACTACCTCTTGCAAAGCTGAGCTGAAGGCTTGTGAAAGCAGCACAAAATGATTATCCTTGTGCATTTTGTTGAGTATGTGTAAGTCATCATGGTGGATGTGCATCAAGGTTGTTTCCAGCTTTGCTGTGAGTATTTTGGCACTGTTCTCATTCAGATTCAATTCTAGTATCACACTTAGGTACAGAACTAGGTTTCATGGTAAGAGGGACTGAGGAGCTGCATTCCTAAATTTTGCACGATGCATGTGATTAAAATGAAGGCTGATGGTTTCTGATATTTTTTCCCCAGTTATAACCAGCTTAGTGCTAATACAGGATTTCACTTGAGAGATTTGTCCTGTTTTCAGGCTGTACATGCTGAAGCACCTTGGTTGCCTATGGAGAAACGGATATAGCACTTACCAAAGTGGCCTTTACTGCCTTCTGATTACATTGGACTGTCTTTAGGATCAGAGTTAGACTGTAATTATGGTGAAGGATTGATGTGTTGGGTTTTCCCTTTCTGGATTGCCAGTGGTTTCTGATGGGCTGTGTGTGGACTGGCCAGGTTTTCAGCCCAGGCTTAGTATAAAGGATAGGCTAGGAATTGAGGTATCCTGTTTAGGCACATGAGGACTTCCTAATGCTGGTACTAGATAAATATGTGTCTCTGGAGGGTTTTGTGCTTCTATATTAGTAAAAGTGCATGGTGATGAAAGTGACTGTGCCCACCGTGAGATTTCCTCCTGGTATATCACTGTTGTGGAGGACCGTGTTTGTATCGAAGTGAAGGTAGGCCTGGACATTGCATGGACATTGCTGGTGGTTTTATCCTGTTTTGCTATCTTTGGGCAATTTGCTTGTGAAAAAGATGGCAAAGGTACCACTGAAAAATAAAGACGCTAAAAACAACTATTAAAAGAAATAACACTATATTGCAGAGGAAAATCAAACCAGTCTCAATCAAAGAAAATTCTTTCCCCTGTACAGAAATTGTTAACGTAATGCATTGACATGAGAGGCCAGTTTCAGGTGGGTCTGTGTTAAAGAGGATTGGGAAGAAGCATGGGCTGCCAGGTTACAAAATCTCCCCTACATAGAATCATAGAATAGTTAGGGCTGGA
>NW_009940716.1:0-7968 GCF_000696875.1 Nestor notabilis
CCCTAACTATTCTATGATTCTATGATTAAGCGTATCAAGTGTAAAATGCAGTTTCTGACGCACATGTACAACCACATAACAGATCTAAACTTGGCTTGATCATCTTTTCTTGCCGTATCTTTGCGTATCTTCCTGAAGCAGTCTCAGTAATTACTGACATCATGTGGCACAATTATGGACTTTGAATCAAAACAAAAGGCAGCAGATTGCAATAATTTTAGATGGTAATGAATCTAACATTAGATTATCAGAACCCTAATGAGAACGAAGGTGGTTTGAAATGGCATGCTCAAATCAGAATTAAATTTTGTATTCCTTTTGCAAAGATGAATAATTTAAACTTCCTGAAAGTGCTATAATCTCTAAATACCAAGGTGCAATGACTCTTGCCTCACAAATAACGTAGCTGACAGGAAATACATGCTTGATTTATGATGCATGAATTCTTGGAGCACATGTATATAAATGAGACAGACAGCTAAATACATATATACAGAAATCTGCCAAAATATGAAAGAGGAGCCAAGCACATAAATCAGTGACACCTTTAGCTATTTCACATATCATAACTTAGGAGAAAAAAACTATCTTTTTCTGTCTTTTATTATTTGAATATATTCCAGATTTCTAAGCACAGTATAAGCATGGTCCCTTCTTGTTTGGAAAAACTGCAGCACAAATAAGTACGTCAAGGGTCATATAAAAATTCCTTGCCAAGTAAATTCTTGGCTCTAAAATGTAGTAACTCAGATTGCCTGAGAACTCCCAGATTACCACAGCACCCACTCAAATTGTTTTTCCACAAAGTTAAACAATATAAAAGCTCCTTTCAATATCTCGTATTGAGAGCCCCTCTGTTTAGAAAAGACCCTCTCCTTTCCTCTTTTCTTATGAGTATCTCAGCTACAACTTTTTCAAGCTAAAATCCAGCCTCAATGCAACTGTAAGGATGTGAATTTTGTCAGATTTTTCCTTTCTTTCATCTGTTATCTTCATATTCTTCACTTTAATTATCCACGAGTTGTCTTAGATACAAATTATATGTTTCTAGAGCTTCTATCTATCTATAGCATTTTTTGAGTGCTACAAATCACAGAACCACAGAATGGTTGGGTTTGGAGGGGACCTCTGGAGATAATCTAGTCCAAATCCCTGCTAAAACTGGTTTACCTAGAGCAGGTTACACAGGATCATGTCCAGATGGCTCTTGAATATCTCCAAGGAAGGAGATTCCACAACCTCTCTGGGCATCCTGTGCCAGCGCTCAGTCACTCTCAAAGAAAAGAAATTCTTCCTCATATTCAGCTTGAACTTCCTGTGTTTCAGGTTGTGCCCATTGCTCCTTATCCTGTTGCTGCACACCACTGAAAAGAGTCTGGCCCCATCCTCTCGACACCCACCCTTAAGATATTTGTATGCACTGATAAGATTCCCTCTCAGCTGTCTCTTCTCTAGGCTAAACAGGCCCAGCTCTCTCAGCCTTTCCTCTTAAGAGAGGTGCTCCAGTCCCCTGGAGCATGTACGAACAGCATAGTAAACAGCACCTTGTGTGCTTTTTACTTTAGGATCCGACTCTTCAAACAGTTATGATTCTGTCAGCTGTCACAATGTCCAGGACAGTTAAGCAACAAAAAATGAGCGATGGACAGCAATACTATCACTTTGTTGTTATTTTTAAATTTCAGGATAAAAGATTAAAAACTCCAGCCAAATACAACCTTTCTTTTCTGGGATACTGTACCTTTCATATCTATTAGAGACTATGATATATTCCATCTGTTTCCATACATATACTGAAAAAGAAGTTAATGCTGGGAAATTCTTATTGATAGAGCCAATTATATATACATTGCCTCACTAACAAGAAGCATGAATGTAATTGGGATAAATCCTTCTCTCATTTATACTGATCTCTACAAAAACAAGCCCATTGAGTCAATGCAGTTAGACCAGATTTACAGCACCGTGATTGAAAGCAGAACTCTTCATTGTCTTGGATGAGTGAAAGAGGATTTGGCAGGAGAAAAGAAACAATCATGAAGCAAATTCCAACTCTCTTCTTACTAAAGAAGTCTCTTTAACTTCAATGGAAACAGGATCAAGCCTGTGTTCAAGCTCGATCAAACCACTCTTTTTATAATCTAGCAATTATTGTCACAGTTTGGAAAAAAACAGCTATTAAAAGATTATAAATGTTCAAAGGAAAATTATAAAATATAATCTCTGCAGCCACTGAAAAGGAACTATTAATTTTCTTGAAGTCTCTTTAAAAAAAATACTAACAAAGAAAAAGACCTGTGAATAACAAATACACTTTCTATCAGATGCTAACATTTTCAATATTTTTTCTCTTGGCTGAACTCTGAAGGTAAATTTGTACTTAGCAGACATAATAAAGAAAAATGAGAAAGTATATCATTACTGTTAGCCAACTATGTCCAATTTCATACTAGTTTTCATCCAGCAGCAACTGTGTGCCCCTTAAATTAAAAAAAATGAAGTTAATTTGGCACAGCCTGCAGCATGTTTTTTTTCTCACAGGACAATGCTGAAGCCATTAATTCCAATAGCCAGGAGGTTTAAAAATCCAGAGACTGTTGCATTTGGAGTTCAAATTGAATAGCCGAATTAGGGAGTTAAAATGCATGACAACATGGAGCATGTTTTTCAGTAGCCTGCCATTTATAGTACGGAGTGCAAGAAGGAACTATATTAAAACATACATTCTGATTTTATTGTAATGTCCCTTAGTTATTCTGTTGTTCCTGATCTACAGAACTGAACCAGGAAGTTGGTTTTCATCAGTATACATATTCTCCCCATTCTACAAAAAGCATAGCTTAAGTGACCCACGCAATATCATTGTCTCTGTTAGCTCAGTTATTATTGCTGATCAGTCGGACAGAACCACGAGACAGCTTCAAAGAAAGGATTTGGACACTTAAAACAGGAATTCAGCAGCCTTTTGGCACAAGTCTTCAACTGCACGCGGAAAGTTCTCACATGGCAGTTAGGGACACAGGAGCTCCCTGAGCATCTCCCTGCAGGTCCTAAACACACTGTAGGTGCCTGCATACACGCCCCAGAGGTGTTCCAGATGGGCCTATAGCAGCCAGCCTCTTGCCTGAGGTGTAACAGAAGGCAATAAAGCAGCAAAGCCTAGCCTCTGTCCCTACAGAGTCTCACAGGGTGAGTGCTCTTCAAGTACGTGATGTCATGGACAGCACTGATTCCTCACGCACAGACACTCCTACTTTAAAAGGTGTCAGAGGTGGTTGTTATGCAGTGTTTTGTGCAGTAGTCTAGCTTAAATACATTTGGGAGAAGAACAGATGTGGGCCCAAGCTCTCACTGGCCCATATGTATTACACTGACATGTCTTTGGGAGAGGATTCTGTTTTCTAAATCCTATTGAGGCTCCACCTCTTCTCTTCTTGTCCTGATATATGCTGTTGTTTCCAGAAAGATGAGGCATTTCCACTGATTCCCTTGCAGTCTGCATTTCTTATTGCTTCACAGCAATGAAGGTCTCATTTTGGACCCCTGTCTGCTGCCTCCTTCTGGGAGCCCAGGCACCTCTCCCAAGTTTGCTCTCATCATCATACACTGACATGTATGATGTCAGTCATACAATCCCCTTCAAGAAGAGAGGAATTCAGGCCTGGGGTTTTAGTCCTCTTCAGGAGCTCATAGCAGGTCAGGGCTCTTTGCTCTCTGCCTGAATGTGCAGCCAGCCCGATCCCATGATGGACACCGCAGGATGCGAGGGAACTCAGTCTAGATGCTGGCCCTGCTCTCACGTGAGCGTACAGCTGAGGAAACATATCACAAGCATGGGACACACAATACAACAGAGGGAGATTTGGGTCATCACATGTTTTTGGCAATGATATGCTCTTTTTAAACTCACTAATGAGCTGGTTATCATGATCCCAGATGTGAGGTAAATAAAATAAATAAATGATACCTCTTCCTAGCTGATAGATCTGCTAATTCCTCATATGAATCAATCCTGAGCATGTCCGTATCTTGTTATATTTGAGTCCCACCTAATTTTAATACTAATTTTTCCAGAGCTAACCAGGACAATTCATCAAACTGGGCTGTTACAAAAAGAAAATTAAAAACCCCGGGTAATAGTGCTTTTATGGTACATTTAACAAATGTATTTCAGTTTATCTCCACTAAAAGAAATATATTCCCACGGATAATAATAAGTATTCATTATGACCTCTGCTATTCATATGAAGCCTAGATGGCTTCATGATGGTATTACTGCAAAAACATATTTTTTAAATGTCACCTTTATTAGGATATGCTAATGGAAGTGGAATTGAAGTATGCTGCAAATAAGTGTCTCGTTCTATTTGCTCTTTACAGAAAATGGAACATGCCAGGCTGACGCTTTCCGAACATGCTGCTCTATTTGATTGTGTCATTAATAACAGTGATTGACTAGTGATTTGAGCCTATCATTTGTTACTCATAACAAAGATTATATTATCTTTTCAGTATGAAGTAGTTTAAACATGTTCTATTCTGTCCAGTTGATGTGTCAACACACCTCCTTTCTGTAGCAACTGTATATTTGGACAAGAAATATTATCTGTGGTCAAATCCTTGAGTTTTGGTGTATTCATGACAATTCATCCCTTTTCAGGGAACCATTTAAGCATATCCAAGCTATACCACAACGCTACTGTGAAGAAGCAAGACTTTGTGAACTAATAACTTAGTGAAGGGAAAAAAAAAAAATGAGAAGAAATTTCCTTAAAAAAATAACAAACAACAAGAAAACAAAAAAAAAAACCCAAACATAAGCTAATGGTCACCAAAAGAGGGTGAAAAAGGAGTAAGTAAAACAGACACTTCAACAGTCAGGAATATGACAAATCCCTGCTCACTACTCATTTGAATGCACGATGAACGATCTCAAGGTGTTATGCTACAGTAAGAAATAAGTGCACTGTCTTATTTCACAATGGAACACCATTGTCTTCAGCATTGCTAATAGTATGAATTTTAGGGTTCCACACAAATAAGGATTTATACATCTAATAAGCATAGTGACGCAAAACATGAAACGTAGGTATTAAATTCACTGGTTGACACATTGTCATTAATAGAATAGAGGTGCTCTGTGGTATCACTCGCTGCTTCCTACTGCTGCCCCAAAAGAGCACAGGACTCCCACACCTCCTGCCATCTCTCTTGCGAGGCCCAGGTTCCTCTTGTGCTTTAGGGCATCTCAGTCATACCACATGACACAGTATAGACAACTGAATCAAGCCCTAGGTTCCTGTTTTCCTGTACACTGCCTGGGGAGATATGCATGCCTCAAGAAGGTAATTGAAAAGCCTGTATGTTCAGCACATAGCCAGACTGCTAGAACAGTGATATATAAGAGACTTCAGATTCCTCCTAGTTGCAGATACTTCAGCGAGGTATTTTCAGGATTCAAAGCTACTCACAGGTTTTCTTTAAAGATCAGGGTTCGTTTGAACTAACTTACTACTTTCACATTGACATTGGAGCCTGCATAGAAAAGAATGAAAGGTTTATACAGCTTGTAGCACAATAATTAAGTGCAGAATGACTGAATCGTTTAATCGTGTAATTAAAATAGTAGATTCAGACGAGACACTATTATAGTGTTGTAATTTGGATTGGGATCACACTTCAGAAGCAAAGCCTGGCAGAGCAGCCTTTGAGAGCAGACTGCTCTCCAGGAGTTACCTGCTGACCTCTATATTCCAAAGGGCAGCCAGCCCACAGGACCAGACTGTCCACAGTAGAAACCTACAGAAATACAAATAATGTAGGTGCTGAGTACTCAACAATTACTGTTTTCCTCACCAGGCCTGTTCCTAGCACTCCACAATGCTTGCTAGTATAGATACAGTCCTCTCTCATGCCTGGGTCGGTTTCTAAACCAATGTTTATATAAAGTAAAATTCATGAATAATCTTGGGAGCTAATTTTATGTCTGCCAATCTATCTGAAATGCCCTTTTTGGCATGCAGTTTAGGTCTCCTGAGTTATGCCAGTTTAATTTTATGCCGACCTGCCAGCATATGTACCTAAACTTGGAAACAAGCTACGGAATTTTCATGACCCCAATTCTTCCTTGCCTAGAAGCTCAGTCATCTCATTCAAATGCTAAATGAATGCAGCACACTACTGACAGACAGAACGTCACTTTATCCAGGTTTGAATGTCCATGACTGATCTGCAGCATTGGAGAATCAGGCCCTGTATCATTTCTGTTTGTCAAATAATCATGCTGTCAGTTGCCATTATCGAGTGCTGCTTATCTATCACAAACACACAACTGCTTCAGAAAACAACCTATTGCTGTGATCACAGATTTCTATTTGTTTTACAACATAGACTACAGGTAGGAGTTTTAAAACCATCAACATTCTTTAGGAGTACAAATCCTGTTAAACATCAGTTTGGTCATTGTTCTTAACTCAACTGCTTCTGAAAATGCTGCTGCATTGCCATACAGCATGTAGGTTTTGGTTCTTCACCCAAATATCAGTTTGTCATACTATGTTCTGTCGTTGCAAACAATAAAAGTAGTTGCTGTTATCTCCTCAAAGCCAGCTACCTCTGGAATTCCTGAATTATAATGAAGTTCATTACGAAACTGGTATTCAGTATTTAATATTCCAGCCCATCAGCAAGGCATTAAGTTGAGACATAGCAGAATATTTTTTTCCAGATCACATACAGGTTTATATTTTAGTAATCTATCTAAGTTTTGGAAAAATTATTTATAGAACAGAAGTTATAATTCATCATCAGTCCCATATGCTTTTTTCATCATTATGAAGATGCAGACTTAAACCAAGACAGTCTGATTCTCACTGTGCCTTTCACTAAGGCAGAGTGGATATAAAATGCTCATGGCATTTTACGTGCACTTTTCAGTCCCTTTCATTAGTTTGCTTCACAGGTCATTAAGGATCTGCCACTTAATTTTGCCCAGTTCCCTGCTGCTAGAAACAATCACACCACATAGTTCATTTTCCTAAATGTATGAATTGCCATTTTTCAAGCAGTTAGTTTTTGAACACACGCTGCACGTCGGCCCCACCTGCTGCAGCCCCACAGGACACCCAGGCGAGCTCAGGCATGATAAGGATTCTTGCCACCATCAAACCAACAGCCAGCTATGCCCATACCAGATGGTAGGCAGCTTTCCAAATCACCCAGGTTAGTTTCTTCATCCTCTCACACTTCTATTTGTGGAAGAAGCAATGAATTCAGAGGTCTACCACACCGGCATGTGGTGTAAAACGTATAAAATTCTTCACCAAGAATAAGTAAGGATATTTTCATGGAGGTGAGATGATGCCTTTGTAGTAATTTTCTTCACACAAGGAGTGCTGAGAAGCTCTGGTTAAAGAGGCACAATCTGAGAAAGGTATGTCAGCAGACCTGGTACTGGAAAAAAAAGGGTGATTAAACAGCCACAGCCAGGAGAAAGGAACAGTCAGCAAAAGGTGAGAGCATGTATAACATTTAAAAAGCCCTTGGCAAAGTTTTTCATAAGACGATAATAAAGGAATAGAACTTCTGGATAGGATAATATTCTGTCAGTTCATAACTAGGGTAAGGGAAGGAATGGAGAACAGAGTGATCAGTCTTTCAAAGGAGGGCTGTTAAGATGAGGAAGCCAGGAGAAAGGAACAGTCAGCAAAAGGTGAGAGCATGTATAACATTTAAAAAGCCCTTGGCAAAGTTTTTCATAAGACGATAATAAAGGAATAGAACTTCTGGATAGGATAATATTCTGTCAGTTCATAACTAGGGTAAGGGAAGGAATGGAGAACAGAGTGATCAGTCTTTCAAAGGAGGGCTGTTAAGATGAGGAAATTGAAACAAATTGCATTTGGGTTTTCCTTAATGATCCGAACACCTCTCCCTCCCCCTCCCACCCCCCCCCCCACAAAAAACCAA
>NW_009940716.1:7999-51346 GCF_000696875.1 Nestor notabilis
AAAACTCCACACCAAAACCCCACAGTGATATTGAGATAGCAAAAATTATAGTTAACAGCTATAAAGTCAGCAGGCAGAAGGGCTGGAGGCTATCTGTAATAAAGACAGCTTGTAAGTTTAATGATCCTCTCACAACGAAGGAGGAAGGCAACATTCAATACAAGAAGAAAGAGAATAAAAAGCAGGAGAGGCATATTCTTTTTATTAAAAACTAAAAAATAACCCTGTTCAACTATTGAAAAGAGTCCTCCAGGCAAAGGATTTAGTAAGAGTTAGAAACCATTTAGTCCCTTTATAGGGATAATGAAGACATCCAAAGTTAATTCATGAAAGACAGCCTTCATACCTCACATCAGATAGTCAGGAAAAAATGCCCCACCAAATATATTAGTGTGCATTCCACCTTTTAACTGTCTCCAGTTATATTCTGCCAGTCACAAAGAGAGACAAGATCCTGGATTAAATCAGTCAGTCATACAGTACAGACAAATGATTGAGAAATACACCTCTTGCTGTTCTTCAGACCATTATATTCCCCCGAAAAATGGGTAATGCAACCTGAAAATAGAAATGCCTGGTAATCTTTATGTGCCAGTAACTCAGACGTCTTCAGGCATCTTGTTTGTAGTTAGAAGGCAGAGGTATGGCAACTTTGGCATTACTCTTACTGGGAGGGGAGGAATCTAGGAACCTCAGATCGGAAAGGACTGTCATGAATCTCGACCTTGCAACCACAGACCTGTGTGACAGCTGCATGATTCAGAGAGGTCCAAAGAACATGCATCCCACCTTACACTAGGCACTTCATAACATCACTCATAATTAGACAACAGACTTAGCCCACCTTACACCTGCCCTAAAAACAATGCCATGGGAAGAGAGCAATAGGGATGGAGTTGTCACCTTTGTCCTCAATTTTTTTGCCTCTCTTTCTCCTCAGTATCACATTTTAAGCCACCTTTCCCATCCTCAGCAGACATTTTAAGCTAAGGTCAGAAGCATTGACAAAGCCACCATGGGCTCAGATATGGGGGTCACTAAGTACCTTCAGAGAATTAAGGCATTCCAGTGAATGTAGCACATATACACATCTGTGCTGGTTTGCTGGTGCCTTTTTTTGTTTTTGAAGTGAGGAGTTTTAAGTATGAATGTGGTCAGTAACTGAAGCTATCAACACACTGTTATCCATGTCCTCACACCGTGAGGAAAGCATTTTTCTTATAAACATAACTTAAGCAGATGGCAAAGGCCATAATCTACTTTATTAATTACACCTGGAAAGAACCATTCACTGTCATAAACCAATACCATCTGAGCATTTCAGTTACATTACCCTTCATATCCTGAGAAAGTTAAAAAACACTGACTAAAAGCTGTTCCTTCTGCATCATAAGCAATATTGCAAGCCTTTTTGCCTACTAAAGGTGACAAACATTTCCCATTAACAGATCTCATTTTCCATTGCTCATAACTTTGTCATATTTGAACCATTCAGGCTGAAATTTTCCATTTCCAGTGTCTCCCTCAGGCTATCATGGCATTAGAGAATTTACACCAAAATGGTTCGGAGTCATTTAAAAAACAAACCAACCAACCAAGTCCCCATGGTTATAGCAAATCAATCCTAATAAAGTAGGAAATAACAACCAACACTGGTGATTTCTAGTATTTTTGTGCATAAGACCATGAATTTGACCTGGTACATTTAGTATCTGTACCAGGCATGTGGTTATGCCATTCTGTCAACTCATCCAAATTAACAAATGCAGATATCCTTTAAAGATGTGTTTATCAGGCAGCTGGTAACATATTTCAGGAGATATACGCCCTGCTTGTGCTGCAATTCCAGATCCTGGGTACTATACACACGGCTGGGTGAAAACACAGGAAGTGAGATCGTTTACCTTGTATCATTATTACCCACCTTTCAGGACTGAATAAAGAGGCAAAGTGAAAACATAATCTGTTTTACCAATATATAGGTAAAATCTATCTCTTCCCAAGGAGATATTTTTAGGCATATTTCTAACTTTTAGGGAGCAATGTCATCTTGGCTTTGCTCAACAGCAAACTACTGTTCTCACAAAATACAAATATTATTTATGGTTTTGGTAGGTAACAATGCAAAGCTCTAGCTTTCAAATTTCTATCATATCACAGACAAAATCACTCCAGAGCAGAGGCACTTATTGACAATCTTTATAAGCAAAAGTATGCAAGACTTACTAGCAATATAAAGTTAAAAATTAAGAACTGTTAAGAATATTACTGAAGAAGTAGTAAGGACCTCTGTTACTTCCAAGCTTTTGCTTTCAATTTTCAAAAAAGTTAGGTTAATAGACTATTTACAGGAAGGATCCAGCTGAAAATACCAAATCGGTGACAGTCTTAGAGAATTTTTACAAGAGCCCTGTATTTTTGGAGGTTTTCCCTATGTTACAGATAGACAACATGCCTCTTTGTACTAAATTCTCACTCCTAACCACAGAAATAATAAAAAATATCAGCTTTGCATTAATTGTGAAAGTGGCAATTACTTAGTGAGATCGGAAGTCACCTTTTCCAATTATTTACAAAAGCCACTAGCAATCCCAAACTCCTGAAGCAGTATTTATGCAGAGCCTCTTCTTCCAATTAGACCAGAATTTAATCACTCATTTCTATAACGCAAAGTCTGCACATTACTTTCAAAATTTTTCTCCATATTTCATCTACTGTATTGAGTTTTAACAAACACACACATACACAAAACTGAAAAAAATCCTCTAAAATGCAAATCAAGACAGGTTTTTCACTGAAAAGTTAACTGTGTTAACTTAAACTATTAAACTTAAACTATTCCAAAGCTGTTATAGAGTCAGTAGGAATAATGCTTTACATGTGCAGTGCTGTTAGAACCACAATACATCTTCAATAGCAATCATGTACAAAAAAATGAATAAATAAAAGAAGAACCTGCCAGAATATTTTCTTTGAAAAGAACAAACTAAAAGAAAGTGGAAAATGTCAAATTTGTATAAATACAGCAAAGATTAACTTTTTCATGCAAGAAAACAAAGTAGCCTGTAATACTTCACAGGGCTATGGCACACTTGTATTTAACAATCTACAGGTAGACAAAACTGACATGTTATTATCCTATATTCATTCTCTCTTTTAAAATGCATATGGTGTCTCAGAAACAATAGATTTGGAGCCAAGTCAGATATAGAAATGGCTACAGTAAAATATTACCGTGAAGAAAGCCGCTGACATGCCATAACCTATGCTGTAAGACGTGTTTTATGTTGCAATTATTCTAAGGTATCACACTCAATAAAACTGTCCAAGCTACTTTACACTTCCCAAAGAGTAAGAGTATACAGGTGAACTGTTAGGTTGGCATAGTGTATGTCCTTTACAAATAATATTGGCAGCCCTATGGAAACATTTCCATGAAGCTGATACATCATCATGTAGCTGATCCTTGTACCTTTTTACTATGGCCTCTGAAGTAACATAAATATGCATGAATGCAACACTCACAAACAGGAAGCCATTTACTCAAATTGCAATAAAGCCTTGAAAGCACTTTAAAAGTCAAGAGCATGGCCAGCTTCAGGAGGGTGCCCTTTGCATTAGAGGTGTCAGGTACCGCAGGCAGAGAGCAGTTACGAAAGCAAGCTCTACAGAAAAAGAAGAGAAAGAAATATGTGCTGTGCAATAGAAAGTGAATAAGAACTGAAAATTCATGCATACTGCTACTTATTTAAGACCTTCAATAAGTAAGAAATGGACTGAAAATGCTCTGTAGAACAAATCTATACCATAAAATGTTGGTTTAGCCTTATAAAAGCAGTGTGGATGGGATGTCATGATACCACCTTTTCTTCTGAAGGCAAAGATGACAGAGGGCAATGCAAGGCACACAGAAAGGTATTTAACAATGTCACCATAGGAACCATTTTGCAAAAGAGCCTGAGCAATGGAAACATTCAGTGAAAAAAAAAAACACCAAAACAGAATCAGTAACAAACCCCTAAAATGTACAATCAGCTACAGTGTACTATGACTGGAAGACAGCTGAATCCGTCTAGTGCCTGATGCATGGGTAAATCAAGATTAGAAGGAAAGCATGGTTCAATTCAATGCAAAGACTCTGCAGATGCAGAGTGAAATATGCAGTCATCACAGAAGGAAATTTTAAAGCAATCCAGAGGACTATGCAGTGAGAAAAAAATATGTATCTTCCACACATGGTGAAACCAACTGGCAGAGGAAGCAAGCTGTGTTTCCTTGGAAACATCAAAACAAAAGTTATGTGACTTTTAGTCAGCAATATTTTTGGACACAGCAGTAGGACCTATATTAAAGGCTTGAACTCAGCATTATGTATCTTTTATCTAAACCAGAATAATTGCTCTGAAGCAAGCAGTCGTTCTGGTATAAAATCAATGTAAAATAAAAAAATTGTTCTTGAGATTTTAACTGTGGAATTAGTTTTGTTCACAAAGATTTATTTTCATTATTATTTGGGTTTGACAATGTGTTTCTTCAGATCCTTAAATATTGTGGCTAATTATATCACAAATCCAAACTGGGATTTTCAGCACATTTATACAGCATATCAAATCAAACCTTTTTGGTTCTGAGCTACCCTGAATCTCATAGACCTAAAATGTCAGGGCAAAACGTTTAAGTTAATTCCTATCAAAAAAACAAAAAAACAAAAAAACCCAACAAAAAGTATGCATGGAATATGGCTTTCAAAGAACACAGCAGTAGCAGCCAAAGAAACAATCAGTCACACACTTAAAGCAAAGCACCTAGAAAGGTAAACTCATACAGTGAATATCAGCTTTCTCATGCATCATCTCAAAGCTTTGAGCTTTGAACAGGGTTAATGGGTTGTGATATAAAAACAGTATAGGCTAAGCTATGATTAAACAGAAGAGGAGATAAAACCTGACCACTCCCATTGGTCTCATATGTCATCTGACAGTCTTTCACATTAATGAAATCTTTGTCTGCTTAGGGTATGGCCATTCATATATCATATCTCATAAGAGAGTTCCTTAACCATCAGGACCTAGGTTACTGTGGCTCAGGAATACCTTCAACACTCTCTGCACAACAATAAATGCACACAAGCTAACAACAGGAAATTAGAGAATGTCTCCAAACACCAGGGGAGTAAAGTATTGTGAAAGTCTGGCAAATAAATGGAGGCAAAATAAAATCTAACCAATTTAAAATGTCATTTGTTCATGTTATGAAAAAGTTGTCTGCAATCACCAGAAATTGGACTCTTTAGAGGCCTAAAAATATGCACTGTTACTGAGATTATAATGAAAAACAGTCAACACAAAATGAAAAACTAATTTTAGCAAAGTTAGAAGTACTGAGAAAACAGAATTGTTACAGAAGATGAAATTGGAAATGGAAAATACCTAGAACAGTGGAGAAGGAGTAAATTACAGATTGGTGTAATAGGAAGACTACATAAAGGTACAAAAATAGTCGAATATAGCCAAAAGGATAAAGAAATTAACTGAACACAGTGCTACAATCTTTTAGATATGTTACTTACCTCATAGCTGTGAGCAACTAATTTACTTCATTCAAAATTACTTCTTTGTTAAGCACAAATGGGACTAATGCCTATTTTACTAGACAGAGATGATGTGAAAAGTAGCTGATGTCTCTAATGTGTCCCATTGGTCTCTAATTTGCTACAGAGAGACTCTAACCCAAACCTCCAGATTTGGAAAGGAAGTATTATTAATTCTGAGGTTTTTTAAAAGCTGCTTTTTCCCCTGGAAAAGACAAATATGGTGGCATTACTAAAACATTAAATACAATTTAAATCATAAAGATTTCCATGGAAAAGGTGCTGAGTGTTCTACCTCCTGGAAAGAAGGAAAACAGTAACTACATCGATGAGATTACTAAGAGAAATGTAGTACTCTGAAAATGTGAAAGGATGTGCAGGAAAGCTAGGACATTTTTTAGATGTTGCCAGGCTGTATAGGTCTGGAGATGGTGGCATGAGGGAGTCATAAATACTCCTCTGAAAACAGATATAAGTGCAGGTACATGTGTGGTAAAATGAAATCAGAACAGGTGCCTTCAACAGAGTATCACCCCCCTCATGGACAATGAGAGCCAGTGGGGCTCGATGAGAGCTGCTTCACTCAGCACTCCAGAATGCTGCTTACTGATACCAGCAGTCAAGAAACATCATGTGTTGATAATATTAATAAATTTTGGTATGAGGATGGAAATTCTGAGGAACAGTATATGGATGAAACCTTCTTTGATTCTGATAGAGATGTGGTTTTATCCATTAAGTTTATTGTTTTAATGCTTTAGTGTGCCTAGGAAACTAGTTAATTAGACTGAAACTTTGTTGTGCTATGTAACTGAGAAAAAAGATGATCCTGCCTCAAAGAATATAAAGTCCACATTAAGATTAGAGTTTTTTCTCTGACAAATACAAAGGTCAGTGTTTTATGTTAAATTTCATTTGTTCCTTTGTACTCTGTCTGAACCAGATCATGCTCCCCACAGTCATTAATTAGCATTCACAAATATTCTTTATTTCATTGAAACAATTTAACATGAACAAAGAATTAAAGGAGAGTTCTCAGTTCTGGTACTTCATATTTACCGTGGTAATAGCTATAAACAGAATGTGGTTTTTTGCCTCTAAAACTCAATTTCACTGTGAGAACAACACAGACCCACCTGAGAGGGTTGTATCTCAGCAGGTCCCTTCCCATAAAGCCTTCAAGGAGCTAGAATTAGTAATACCCTTCACATCCTCAATGTAACCTGAAAGGTGAGCTACTTTAATCCAAGAGCAAAAAGTTATTTCTGTGTCCTCATCTTCTTCATCCCTATCAAACAATACAATACTTAATAAAATCCCAAGATCCAGACCCAAGCTAAGCATGGGTTAAGGTAATATTTTTATACTGCAGAAATTGTAAATCTAGACAGTGGATTATGAACTAAATTATCAGAGGGGACAAAAAGAGATGCACATATATGCCCCTTCACATATTCGGTGTCTCTCTGTAGAGCAAGAACACAGCATGGCATACTGCTATGCTGTTCATGATTTCAGATGTCATTTCTGGTTTTAAAGGATTGCTCTTGCAGACAAACCTGCAAACATGAAATACAAAGGTCGTATCTGTTTTGGATTTCAAAAACATTAGATACAATTTTATGATACATTTTATTTAGCTTTTTACTGCCTTTTCTTTTGACAAATTCAGCTCTAAAGAATGACTCTGGATAGCTGCCACTGCTACA
Organism: Nestor notabilis; assembly: GCF_000696875.1. Taxonomy (NCBI): domain Eukaryota; kingdom Metazoa; phylum Chordata; class Aves; order Psittaciformes; family Psittacidae; genus Nestor; species Nestor notabilis. The sequence continues at coordinate 15,299 of NW_009940716.1, forward strand.
CTTACAGTTCAAAATGTGTTCTGCCATTGCAATGTCTGTCTGGCTGAAGCACTTCTCTACATGTTACTGATTCACACTGGTGCTTTCTAGTTCTAGGAATGTCTTACAACAGGTTTTGTTGGGTTTTTTTAATACCCATTTGTCTTACAGATTAAAATAAATAAATTAATTAATCTTACTGGGTTTAATATTATAAGATTTTCTTAGATATTCTTAAAGGCTTTTTATTGGAAGGGCTTTCTACTGTCCCAGCAGAAGGATTCAGTCTTTGTTGATTGGACCCGAGAAAAAACTATAAATGGTTTGGACTGTGAAAATCATATCAGGACTGATGGCTTGTCCTTATGTCAACACATAGCATGCCTTACCATGTGATGTTGTATTTAGCCAACAATTTCATACCAAAACAAAGAAAACATTTTGTTCTTATTGGATATCTGAAATGGGCAAACACATCAACTTGCTTGAACCCCCCCAGCAACATATTTATTACTACATCTTATCTTCCCTGTGAAAGAGTCCACTAATAAACAAATAATACTTGGACAGTCACATCATAACTGAAAAAACACACAAAATGTCAAATGTTATAACTTCATTCCAGTCATCAAGTTATATGAAAAAACTTATTTTAAAAAATATTTTTTCTTTGTTTCTTGTACCCTTCCTACTTACAGTGTCAATAAGTTTTTTACTTAGAGTCAATAAAACTTCAAAGATATATAACACAATACGGCAGCTTGTGACAGACCTATAACGTGGACATAAAGAAGCAAAAACGTTTCACATTCAGAAGCCTCAGCTTTCTAATTTGAGGTGCACTAGCAGGTGCCTGTAGCCATACGGACAGAAGTAGCACTGAAATCTCAACAACTCATCACACTTGATGCCTTACAGAACAGGGATCCAGAGAAATAGCACCCAGAGGAACATGGGTGCTGAGATTCATAAGTGAGCTCAAAGGGCTAAAGCTCTTCTCTCGCCAGACCACATTCAGAAGATGGCAAGATCACCACTGAGATGTATATAAAGGATTCAGGACTTGCTTTTCATACAACCAACATCTGTTAATATCTTGCTTTAGATTTCAAGATAACATTAGAATAGCTCCACTCAGTACCGAGCAGTGTCTAATATATACAGCCTCTTAATGATTTATGCATCATTCTATGAAGATTTTGAACTTTACAGGAAAATTACACACTACATGGAATTTATATGACTCAAGAGACTTGTATTTTCAAAAATAACAGAGACGAAAACATTTAAAATCTCTAATTAAAACTACCTCGCAAAAACATTATGGAAATTTGTCAGCCAATAATAATAGCATTACAAACCAGTCTCATTTGCCAGGTAATGATGGAACTTCAAGCACAGTTTGACACTTCAAGAGTGCTTCCTCCAAGGCCTACTCTCCTGAACAAAAATCTAAATTACTGGGAGGTAAAAATCTTCTTTCATCTAAGGACCACTTTCAAGGTGGCATATCTCAAATTGATCTTCACGTTTTAAATGTATAGGAAATAAATAAGGTTTTATTCAGCAAGATGGATTCAAAGAAAGGAACCTTTCATTTGCCACTGACAGGCAAACACTTCAAAAGCAAAATTTTGCAAATGCCTAACAGGACACAGGTACACTACACACCCGTGAAATGTGAACTCCTAAACCCTATGCTTATTTTTCACTTATCAGTGCTTTTCCTAATACAAGTATATGGAAATAATTATATATATGGTATCACTGCCCAGTGTGCAGTATGACCATGCCTTATCAGAATGTTTACAGAGGGTGGACTGTGTTGTGGTGTACAAATTATGATTACCTGAAAAGCATTGTATAGTGATTACACTTTTCTAAAAGCAAACATGGCCACATGTCATATTTTAGATCAATTAAGAGACCATTTTAAGATATTGTATTATTAATATTATTAATAAATTCAGAAGTTGGGAAATTCTGACTTTCCAAATATCCACAGTGGTATAATCAAAATACATACTGACGACTTTCTTGATGTGTTCCTATTTACTTGGCAGAAATGTTTGAACTAGAAAATGAAAACCCTTCTATGAGAAATAAAAAAAGAAAATCAAGCAAACTAGTATTCTTAAAAGTAAGTACATTGGTGGATTATCAACAGCATTACATCACATAAGTAAAAAGGTATTTCTTCACCTCTTCTTTTCAGACCCTTGTGCAAAGCAGATATGAAAGGCTACCACATAACTTAATCATTCTCTCTTAAACAAAATGCAAGATAACAGAAAAACAGACTTTCTGAATTACATTTTAATTTTAGTTATACGGTATGGTGCTTCTGTAATTCCAGGAATAGGCTACTAAAAGGAATACATTTTTGTGTCTTTTCACCTTAACTAAAATCCTGCCTCTTTTATAGTAATTTGCAGAAATCCTTATGAATTCAGTGGAGACAGGACTTCTCTTGCAATGTTAGTTAAACATCTGTGCACCAAGCTCTTGTGCAAGTGCAGCAAACATTCTGTCTGGCTATCTCAACCTCTCGTTTGTCTACGTAATAACTCATTTGTTTCCTACTGCATTTTAGCTTTTCCCAAATCCCAGTGTTTTAGAAAAATACATTTGTAACAAATGTGTTAACAGTAAATGGGTCCCAGTAACTAGGGCACTCAGGTAAACCTTTCAGGATGTTTCTGATCAGTTTAAAACAATCCTTCCCCTGTTCGCTGGAATAAGTTATTTTAAATCTAGATCACTTTCATGAACAAGAACAGAGTTACATTATTAGGTTCTTCTCACAGATCTGCAGTAGCAGATTGACAAATATCCCTTACCGATACACTTCTTCAAAGGGAATAAACCTACAAATTAAACTCATTTCTCAGTCTTCTGCTATAGGGAAGACAGGTTTAATCAAGTCCTTTATAATACGCTGTGGGATATCAGTCTTGCTTAGCAGAATGCCTTATTTCTGTTCATTTTCTTTAACTAAAGTGGGAAAGCACCAGGCAGCCTTTAGGTAGATTACTACTTACAAATATAAATGCTTGAAGAATTGCACAGGAAAAGATCTGTTAAACTCCCAAGGCATTTTTTTTATGATTCATACAGCACTTCTTTCAAACAAGTAATCCTCATGCTTTTTAATCTAGGCAGAGATCAGAAACTATCTCTTTTTTTTTTTATTCCATAACATGTTATCAAATACTGATCATCTGTACAATTTTCACTCCAGCAGACACAATTCACACAAGCAGATACCTTAAAAATACTAGTAACTCTTCAGCTTGTTAGAAAATGGAATCTTTTTCCTTTGCATGTAATCCTTCTGCTTCCCCAGTCATGTGCAAAAGCTCTGTTTGAACAGCAGCCACTACTGCTTGCTGTATAATGCACCATAGAAAGGAATTAACGCTTGAAAGCATAAGGCCATCTCTAATTTGGCAGCTAGCTATTTCTGACATAAGTCAGTATATTGCATAGCCAGGAAAGTGTTACAATAAAGTCTCCTTTCAGAAAAGGACCCTAAGTAGGAAAGCAGTCATACATCTGCTTAGAGGCCTCCTGAGTGTCAGCCACTGTTAAAACTATTCATGGGGGTAAAAATTTGCAGTGGTGTGTCCATTCATTTGGACGCTCACTACCACAATTGTTTCCAAATACCAGGGCTAACACAGCTAAAGGATTGAGGCTTCTCAGTAGCCTCACCAGGCAAGCACCTGGAGACCCTGAAGAACCACAGCTGTGGTTTGTTCCAGAAGAAGCACACTGCCCACACGCCTGAAACGCAAACAAACTGAATGAGATTTTAAACAAAAGGATTAGAAGGTGGTCAAACAAAGAGAGAGGAATATGTCCCAGCGTATTTTATTCAAAAACATCCAGTAGTCATAAGTGACACTAAAAAGAAATTCCTTCTCTTGAGAAATTCTTTTATTTCTTTCCCAAGAAAATACATTCCTTGTACTTCTGACACATCCTTGCTGAAGAAATTAAACTACAAGCCCAGAGGTCCTATTTCTTATGGACCCCTTCAGGTAAGCACTAGGAGGCAAGATGCTGAAGTATAAGTTCTGGAAGTTTCTCTCATGCACAAAATCAGGTAAAAATTAGTAGGAAACTAAGGACAGTGACATTCATTAAAACAAGACAATAGAGTAACAGAGCATATGTAATAAATTTAATGATAAATGGATATTTTATATACAGGATCATAGGAAACTGAGCTTAAACTGCAAACTGAACATGTATCATGATATATTAAGATGTTCTTTTTTTACCTACACAATGCCTATCTGCTTAGATTCTGAGCAATCAAATCCAGAAACTATGTCGCCCTTCATATCTGCATACAGATATGAACTATAGACCCTTTTGAGTAATGCTTAAGTACAAATACTAAAGGCAAACAGAAAAGGGGGACTTTAGCTGGAGGACTGTTTGGGCCTCTGCCAAGATCATGTCCACTTGCATTCACATTAAGGATCTTAACTTCAGACTGCAGTTTCAAACCACAAACCTTATCTCAGATACTGTTTCCAGCACACAGTTTGTCAGAGACTAACTGATCAAATGCAGAGAATGCCGCAAATGACTTAATGGTGTTTCACTGCTGACTCAGAAAAGGTATCAGGTACTGAATCCAAAACAGGACAGAAGTCCATAAACATTTTATGCACTTTTAAATTTTTTAGGAAAAAATACAGTACTGTCATGGGAAAATGGTTCTATGGAGTATAATGGACTTCTGTATCTGTGGATGAGAACCAGCACTGCCTGGCTGCAGCATAGGCAGCACGGTGAGATGTTAGAGAAGAAAGGAATTAGAATATGAAATGCAACATTCAGACATCTTCTTTGAGTGAAGATTCAATACCAAGAGCTTTGGTGACAGGGTATTTTATACAGAACATTTTTATTTGTGCCACAAAAAAGTCAACAGATCAAACCTTCATGATCTCAGACACCTCACTTTGGTGTTGCTTCCCTTGGCAGACTGCAGGTTAATTCCCTATACATTATGATTTTGTAAAGCTACACCTGCATTAGATAATATTAGCATTCATTTTAATATCTCTATATAAAAACACCTTAAGGCAAAACATTAGATCTGTCCTATCCTCTTAATTAAGTCATTTTTTGGCCAAAATCTCCTTTATTTATATCATTACCTAGTTGGTCCTGAGACCAACATCCAACAACTTCATTGTAAGATCTGCTGGTGAAAGGAGCCTAGGGTTTGGCCTACTAATAGGCATTTGTAGCTGAAAACAAACCCAGAAATAAACACTTGGGTAGGTGGTCAATCAGTTCTTTCAGCTCATAATTTTGTAGAAGTGTACTCTGGCATAGATGGAAAACAATGTGTTAGTCATTTCTTGTTATTAATTCATTGGTAATTTTGTGGACATTTCCCAGAATGAATGCTACAATCACTACTTCTACAGTTACTATGGAAACAAGTCTTAAAATGTCAATCAAATTAACACAAAGAGAAAGATAAAGCTTATACAATTCTTTAAGTCACAATTTGTTGAATGGTAAACTAATTTTATAAGGAAAAGGAATTCTTTTTTCTTACTAAAAAAAAAGAAAGAATTATTTATAATTGTGTCTCTTTTAAACTAAAAAAATACAGCAATACAGTTGACGAAGTTAAGAACTCCTATTTAGAAATAAAAGTCTAATTCCCAGAACATGCCATATGGGCAGCTTCTGTTACCAAAAGAGTTTCATGCTCAAGACATTTGTAGGAGCAGTCACCAAATACTGTATTTAATGTCAAATCAGAATTTATTTTGCTCTCCGTACTCCAAATAAGCATCTTCTCTCAAAGTAAAGCTCTTGAAACTAGGCTGATGCTAACTAGTAAGACAAATTAAGAATTAACATTTTATTTATCCTGAGCAAAGGCACCAGACTTTGGTCCCACAGTATCAGAATGATATCCTTAATTTAGAACTGTAACTTGATTTAAGTTATCAGTTAGGGGTCAGGAGAGCCTGACCACATCCGCTGGCACTTCTCTTTGCATTTATACTCTCAAGCACACCTTATTACACCAATGCTCACACAATGAATGTTTTTTAATTGTTACAGTAGTTTCACTGATTATTCTACTAAAAAAGGTGGAATTTCTGGAATGCAAGCAGTGGGCTGCTAGGACAGTCCTTCAAGTCCTGCTAGCCTGGTATGGTACCTCGGTGTGTTCAACACATTCAGTAAGCCCATGTATGATTACATGACACCATGGGAAAACCAGAATCAGAGCAAAAAAGTCAGTTATTTTTAAATACTGTTATGGATTTGTCGGTGTTATTCCCATGTCCCTGGAATTCTCCGTGGAGTTCCCCATCACCCAAAATGACTCCAAAGGCTTTTCAGGACCCTCTGATGCTTCTGAACACAGCTAGGAAACCTCTCAGATATTTCCGCATTTTTGCTGACAGAAAATATTCTCAGCTATTTTATCCCCATATTCCCAGGAACAAACACCAGAAACTGCATGTTCAAGACACAGAACAGAAGTTATCCAATAAGTGAATTTGAAGTCTTCCTGAGCAAAAAGGAAATAGACTGAATCAGCAGACCACTGAGATGAGTGAGAAAATTTGATGCCCTTTTAATGGTATGCTCTTCCACCTGAAAATTAAACAACACTACCTATCTGCACAGGACTCACATCTTTGTTGTAGACAGTATTTTTATTGCATATTTTCTATTTAAAATTTAAAAAATTCAATGAAGCTTAATAATTAAAGATTTTTTTCAATATGAAGTATCTTCTTTAATATTTGCCAAGCACTGGTATTTTTCCCCTTGCATTTCGATGGAGCTGAAATAAACATAGCCTCTTCTGTTCTTTTACTGGTATCTCTCTTTTACTGGCATAACAGAACTTTGGGAACAGGGAGTCTCTTCATCCCTTTTGCCTGATTTTTACCAGGTGCAGCGTCCATGAAGGCAGAAAATACTTTCACAGGGGAGTCTGTACTGCAAAGGATGCTGAGCCACTGAAAGCACAGCCGAGAACAATCCCCAGGCTCTGTTAACCCTTTCAAACAGTCCCTCTGCTGGATGCCTTTGAGGTACCAAAGGAGAAAACTCTGAGGGTTATACCAAAAAAAAAAAAAAAAAGCAATAACTCTTTTGCATTTAAGATAAATATTTAGACTATAATTAATTTAGAATTTACTGGGCATTCCCCACAAAAGTTTTATACTGTAAGCTTTTATTTTATGAATTTTCAGAAGCAGTTCTCTTTGTAACCCGTCAATGTTAGCCATCTTTTTTAAACGCTTCACAACTGCATTGTCTGAAGGAGGATTCCCTAGACCTGTATTTTCATCAGAACAGATATTTTTAAAGCTACTAGTTCAACATTTGAGGAGGGAAGTACCAGACTGAAGTGCTGAGGTGCGACATAATCAGACTCTACCAATTCCAGTCACAATAGCAATCCACTAAAGAATCTGGAATATTCCTAGGAAGATGCTGTCAAAAAGACATCAATTAATAGCTAAAATCCTTATTTATGCAGATCAAACTATATGTTCACAGAAGAGTTGCACAGACCTGCTCTGATAGTAGTTCTAGAGAAGAGAATCATTACACAAAAAGCTGCTGTCCAGTGTGAACAAGATCAATCCCAGTTCTTAGAAAGAAGGAAAAAGAATAACAAGTATCATAAAATGTATAAAACTCACAAGGCAGATGGAAACTACACTGGTCAAAATGTTCAAAATAATATTTAAATGTTTCTTCATCTAGGACTTAATTTTAGAATTTTTACCTCTTTCTGAGGTGTCAAAGTACCAGATGTTTATTAGTCATTTGCAATCTGCAAAGAGGAACAAGTTTATTCTGTTCTGAACAAATACAGGACAAAAACTATGTCTTAGGATTATCTTAAATGCCTGTCCCACTTCTATAGAAAAATAACATTTATTTCTCTTTTCAGATACTTATTCTAAATCCTCACTTATAAAAGCCAAAGGTTAGTGACAGGAACAAATAATACGAATATTATTTTATGGGTGAACTCATTTCACTTTCTTTAATCATAATGACTCAAGAGGGTTGTTATCCTTTTTAAAAGGGAATGTATCACAAATAGTTTTAGCTGGAGAGAATGTGAATATATACAGTTATAAAAGGCATGTTAAAAAGAATAACAAATAAGACAAACTACTTGAATTCAACCATCCCAAGAAAAATGGCTTTTATTCACGTCATGCCTATTCAGGCTCCAGGACTGTGATGCAATGAAAAGCATGGTCAGTCAAGAACTCACATAAGCAAACAAGGAAAAGGATAAAAACGTATTGTGAATAACCAATGCTCAATTTAGTCACTAGAAGAGAGAGGTAGGAAAGAATGCTTCCCTGAAAATCAAACTAAGATGTGCCTATAATGTAAAAATTAATGAAATGCACTGTTTTGTTCTGGTTGTGGCATAGCGTAATTTAGAAACCCATTCAAAAGCTTTAAATCAAATAGAGAAAGTTGGACTTTTTCATGTGCAAGCAGCTTCCTTATCATAAAAAAAATATAAATCATAAGAGGGGAGAGTTCAGCATGGAGTCAAATTGTTTTAATAGCCACTTAACAAAATAATTCCCAAACAGCTTCTTTGGTTTTCAGATAATGGAAAAGAGAAGAAAGTATTTTATCTTTAGACTGTTACACTTCTTAGTCCTATCACTGAAAATATTTTAAAAATTGTATTTTCATTGGCCTATCTTAAGAAATATTAAAAATTATGGGCCACTTTCTTAGTGTTACTGAAGTTCTCTGAAGCACAACCATGAGTGAGATAAGAAAGTCATGTCATCTATTGTTTCTTGTTACCCGTCACAGCCTCTAGAAGCACTCAAGCCAGCCAATCCAATTCATCTTGAAAACCACTGAAGTCCAAACACATTTTGACAAACAAACGGTAGATTATTCGCATTAGCAGAAGCAGAAGACACACTTATTTTGAGAGTTTCAGGAGCCTGCAAAGCAGTGGGAGCTTAGTGTCAAAGGCTGACTGACTGTGAGTAACTCAGCTCTGGGGAAAACAAGAATTCCTTGATCATAAGTGACAGATGTCCCTCATGCTAGAATGACTTTCAGGCCACTTCATTTGAATTTTCTTAGAAGAGGAGAAAAAACACAGCTACAGAGCAAAAGCAAAACACTTCAAGATTGTGTGTGTTGGGTTTTAAATTAGTCTGCCAGTGCCAGGACTGCTTGTTTCATTCAGCTGGTCCAGAATAAAAATAAACGTAGCTGATAAAGAACAGACTCTCAATATATGAAAGGAGACAATGTACCTCCTGGATTTTAAAAAGTGTCATTATTTTACACTTTTTTATTTCCGGTGGTTAACAAACACAATGGGAAAGTGCTTTGCTGTAGCAACAGGTAACCGGGCTTTCTCACCAGCCGCTCCACTCTGCACACTATGTCCCCACAGAGCTGGCTGCAACTGGCCACCAACCAGAGAGTTCTCATCTTCGCAGCTTCTAGTAAACACTGGACCTCATGTTCGCAGGATGCCACAGAAGCAAACTTTCCCTAGTTCAAAAGGTGCTAGAGAAAACTGCATGGGGCTATCAGTGCCACATCCTGCATGCCGCTGCAAGAGGATGTGCTTTCATCTTGGGAAAGGTAAAAGCTGGCAGGGTATATTACAGAAAAGAACACTGCATGCGTAACTTTTCCTTATATTGTTCATTAAGCATTGTCTGTTGGACACTGTGAGAGCCAGCATGCTGGACTGGATGGACTTTTGATCTGATCATAAGTAGCAAAAACACAGCTGAGTTATGGCAAGGAAATATTTAACCTAGAAATGGCATTTCCTCATACCATGGAAGAAGGACTAGATGAATAACTCCACAGTTAAAACAGTGGAAATTAACACAGGAAATTCCCATCAGCTTCCACTGAATCAGCCTACATTGTAAAATGAACAGTTGTTTATTACTCAGCATTTAAAAAAATATGTCCATTTACCTCATGTCTATCCATACACTTTAGAATCTAACTTTCCAGATATAATTGTTTTTAATCTTGGCTCTGGACTGGTTTAATTTTATTTATTTTGCATTTATCTAAATCTGTACACTGGGACAAATTCCTGAAGTCTAGCCCCTCTACCACAAATCTCTCTTCCCCACTGACAACAAATGAGGCACTGGCTCAGCATGCACAACCAGTAGAGCTATAAATAGCTGACACTACCATTTTGCTGGACATTTTATCATTACAGAGTTGGTGTTTCTGGAAAATCTGCATTAAATGGGGTATTTGGAACTTCTTACAATATAAAATTTTCAGAAGATTCTTTTTGTCAAACTCAATGTTTCATATTTTAATGCTGTATTATAACCTATAATTTTTTTCCTAATAAAAAGTATTTTATATCTAAAATCATTGAACAAAACTTTTTAACACAATAAAAGTAAATTATTTTCCAGAACACATTTTGCCAAACTACTGCAGAGTTTGTGATTTTAATAAAATGGCATGTTCAAAGAGGATACATCCCACGAGAAACGTTCTGGCCACCTTCAGTAATGCAGTTTTAAATGCCAGCTTTATTCTTAGACAAGTTCTCTAAATTAAAGGGTTCACGGGCTTAACACTAAGTCAAAGGCCAGTGATCATCCTTATCAAAACTGATTTATTTCAAAGGTAGAAAAGGGCTGTTAGTCTGAGCAGGAGAGCAGTAGCACAAGAAAAACACAGCTGCAGAGTATATGGCAGGGAACCAAATAATTTCTTTCATAATTCATTTTCAACTTTCTTGCCAACTGCTCAGAGTTGTCAGTTTCAGAAACTGACAGTTTCTGAAACAACCCAGTGCTGGCAGGGCTCAATCTGTCAATCTGTGCACTGACAGGACTGGGTCTGGATCACGGCCCCGGGGACACACGGGGTCCCTGCAAGAGCAGCCCTGCCTCCTCTAGATCTGCCTAGCACTGACGGTACAGGAGTGGCACGTAAGGAAGACATTAGCCAGGAAAGGCAAACCAGGAGAGTCAGTCCTTATCTTCCCAAGCCAAAAAGTAAAGCAGCTCCATCTTACTGTACTCTCAAGAAAGCAAGTATTTACATCATCTCACAGGTGGCCTTGTTCACTGATATAGTCAGAAAACACTGTTATTTGGAAAATCTGATTGCATGCAATTGCAGCTCTCCAGTTAAACACACACACAAAAAAAGCCCTGAATAAAAATCAGTGTGAAATGTGAAAAACAACAGAATGTTTGTAGAATTAGAGCAACAGGGCCTAATACTCAGCATCTGAGTAGTACCATACTGTAAACAACAAACAAGAACAAGAATTTAGCTTCATGGGAAAACTGGAAACCTGCAAAACTGATCCCATTCAGCTTTTATACATCACAAGAGCTGTATGCATACAAGGAAACCTGATCTAAAGACAGTCATCATTGTGCATATAGACAACTCTGAATGTGCAGAATAATCAAGAAAAAACCCAAAGCATCAGTGTGGATGACTTGATCACTGCAGAAAATAAAATGGAAAGACAGAAGGAGGGAGGAAAGAAAGGCTGGAAGTAAACTATCACCTCCTGTCTTATTCTGGATTAGTTCGTACAATTTGGTTTTCATTCTCCACAGACTCACAAGTGTGTTTAGTTGCAAACTTCTGATACATTCAGGTAACATCAGTGAGACTGCTGATGTAATAAATGTATTCAATTATTGCTTACTATTTTGCAGAACAAATTCTTGCATTGTCCACGTGTGTCCATTGTATAATGGCGACTGAAATATCAGCCAAGCAAATATCAAAACATTAGAATTATGACCCAGGACTACAGATAGTGTCAAAAACTGGGATTAAAGCTATAGAGTCTCTATATAGAGCTGTATCATTATTATGTTCTTTGGGTAGGGAGTTCTTTTGCATGTTTGGCCCCTACAATAATGGGATCCTGTAAGTGCTCAAAATTCCAAGGAACAGCTGGTGACATTTCAAATTAAGAAAAACTTTGCTGAGATATTGACGCATTGACACACGATGCTGTGCTTCCACAAAGGTGTACATGTATATTTGCAGGAATTGCCATCTATCACCCAGTCCTCATAGGCCTTGCATCAGAAATTTAGGATAGTGTTATAAAGCCAAGTCATTTACTCCAGTGATTCAAATCCCAGTAAATCAAATCACACAACTGAGCCTTTGCATAAATGTGACAAGCGCTGAGCACCTTGAAAGTCAGGACAGATGTTTTTTTTAATTTGCTTCTGGGTGCTGAGTTAAGGTAATACCATGATTTGTGACTTACTTTCATCTGAACACAGAGCTGGTGTCACGAGTAAATGAAAACTGTTTTGTTAATTCTTTCTCACTGCAAGCCTGAAAAGTGATCTCTTTTATGTATTGAAATGAAGATAAAAAGTGCTTTGAAGAGAGGCTGAAAGGTCCTCTGTTCATCTCAAAGCCTTGTAAAACGTTTTTATTTCTTGAGGAACCACTGCTTCAGAACTGCAGCAGAGTTGTCTGGGTTGCATCCCTTCAACTGTCATTTAAAGCAAGCAGGTCTGAAAAGTGTTGAGGTTATTGCAGAGTGAGAATTTTATTTAAAAATAGTTATAAATAGGATGTAATTCCAGTATGAACTGAATAGAGGTGTGTGACAGAGAAATAGGGAAATATCTAAGTCAGTTACTTCTGACCTTTAAATAGGGTCATGCTTATAGCCACTGACCTACCTTCCTATTCAACTTCCAAACAAGTGCTGGCAAATAAAACAGAATTCAGAAATGAGCTACATGAGTGACATGAGCTCTGGGAAAATAATACAGCATGCAGTTCCCAAGGCTCAATCTGGTTTTTTAATCCAAGAGATATTACGGACTTGAGCATGACATGACAGTATTGCCATGTTGTTCCTCTCAAAATCTATGTAAGCAAGGCAACCATAACCTCTGAACCTGTGCAACCTTTCATTTTAGGAAAAAAAAAAGAAATATCTAGCTAAATTCATCCCATGCTGAGCTTCATTTATCTACTCACAAAGCTTCGTCTAACTACTCATAAACTTCAGAAAGTGCTTATAAAAAGGGTGAGTCAGAAGAAAGTACCTCTTCAGCTAAATTAACATTCTCAAATGAATTCCCATGCCTGTAGCAGAACATTTACCTCAGGTCCCCTGCACCTCACCATCACCCTTTTCTCTCTCATTTACACCTTACTGTTCAAGACAATTTTTCTTCTAACTGCAGGCAGACAAAGGATTTCCTTTACTGCCATTCCCGTACACCTGCTTGTCAAGAAAGTATGAATTGCCTGTACGATGCTAGTGCTGACACTTGTTGTTCAGGTTCTGACAAGGTCACTCTCCCATGTGAGAGTGATATGGGGCCACCACTGATATGATTCATTATGTACTGTAATGACACATGGTACAAACCACAGCAATAACGCAAGGATGCACTCAGAGCTGCACAGCCTCATGGTACAGAACAAGCTTCTGAAATCAGAGTTGCTTCCCAAGCTGGCTGCCAAAACGTGCCTCTAGCAAGCTCTGCTCCCTGCCACCTCTCCTAAGAACAAGCCACAAGCATATGAAACCTGCGTAGGTAAGATAATGTTTTGTTTGTTTAACTTGTAATTAGATAGGAAAAACGTTTTAAAACCCTCCCCACCAAAACCTTCCTCTTCAGAGTGATTTACAGCAGATTCATGCAGAGCAGAATATGGTCGAAGGGGTGTGCATCTATCCCAGGGCAGGGGAAGGTGCTCAAGATGGATGGGCAAGCTCCAAGGGAGGACGAGGTATGGCACAAACCTCTATCAATGGAGGAATGATTGTGCTGAAAGGTAGCTGAGAGCAAACAACTCCAAACTTTTCACACAACATTTCCTTTTCACAATTAAAGACTAGAGTGACTTTGAGGACAGATACTGAAAAATAAACTCCCTTTGGTTTTAAATAGGTTGAATTACATCAATTCATACAAAATGAGAAGCGGTAGTTTGCTTCTCTTGGGGGAACATGCCTTTTCCAGGGGAAAATGCAGCAGAAACACATTTACTGGTGCCAAAGAGCGGTGCCAAATTAGGAGCTGAAAACATTGCTGCTGTCAGAAATGGCTATATTTTTGAATCATCATAGCATCATAGAAGGGTTTGGGTTGGAAGGGACCTTAAAGACCGTTTAGTTCCAGCCCCCCTGCCATGGGCAGGGACACTTTCTACTAGACCAGGTTGCTCAAAGCCCCATCCAGCCTGGCCTTGAACACTGCCAGGGATGGGGCAGCCACAGCTTCTCTGGGCAACCTGTGCCAGTGTCTCACCACCCTCACAGTGAAGAATTTCTTCCTAATGTCTAATCTGAATCTCCCCTCTTCCAGTTTAAAGCCATTCCCCCTTGTCCTGTCACTACACACCCATGTAAAAAGTCCCCCTCCACATTTCTTGTAGCCCCTTTAGGTACTGGAAGCTGATCTAAGGTCCCTCTGGAGCTTTCTCTTCTCCAGGACAAACTCTCTCAGCCTTTCTTCACAGCTGAGGTGCTCCAGCCCTCTGAGCATATTTGTGTCCCTTCTCTGGACTTGCTCTAACACGTCCATGTCCTTCTCATGTTGGGGACACAGTACTCCAAGCGGAGTGAGGGCAGACTAGACAGGGAGAATCACCTTCCTCAACCTGCTGGTCACACTTCTTTTGATTCAGCCCAGGATATGGTTTTCTTTCTGGGCTGCAAGCACACATTGATGGGTCTTGCTGATGATCTCATCAACCAACACTCACAAGTCCTCCTCAGGGCTGCTCTCAATCCATTCTCTGCCCAGCCTGTAGCTGTGCTTGGGATTGCCCCAATTTACATGCAGGACCTTGCACTTCGCCTTGTTGAACTTCATGAGTTTCATATTGGCCCACTTCGCAAGCCTGTCAAGGTCCCTCTGGATGGCATCCCTTCCCTCCAGCATATCAACCAAACCACACAGCTTGGTGTCATCAGCAAACTTGCTGAGGGCACACTCAATCCCACTCTCCTGTCATCAACAAAGATGTTAAACAGCACTGGTCCCAGTACCAACCTCTGAGGAATGTCACTCATCACTGGTCTCCACTTGGACATCAAACATGACCACAACTGTTTCAGTGCTACCATCCATCCAATTCTTTATCTATTGAGTGGTCTAACTGTCAAATCCAGTTTAGAGACAAGGATGTTTTGTGGTACAGTGTCAGATCCTTTGCACAAGTCCAGGTAGACTATGCCAGCCACTCTCCCCTTATCCGCCAATGCTGTCACCCTGTCAAATAATGCCACTGAATTTTCGAGGCACAATTTGGCCTTAGTGATGCCATGTTGGCTGTAACCAATCACCTCTTTATTTTCCATGTGACTTGACATAGTTTCCAGGAGTATCTGCTCCATGATCTTGCCTGGCACCAAGGTAAGACTGACCAGCCTGTAGTTCCCTGGGTCTCCCTTTTTTCCCTTTTTAAAAACTGAGGTTATATTTCCCCTTTTCTGGTCAGTGGGAACTTCACTGGACTGCCACAACTTCTCAAGTATGATGGGTAATGGCTTGGCCACTTCATCTGCCAGTTCCCTCAGGAGCTATGGATGCACTTCATCAGGTTTCATGGACTTGTGCACCTTCAGGTTCCTTAGATTTCTTGAACCTGATTTTTTCCTACAGTGGGTGGTTCTTCATTCTCCCGCTCCCTGCCTTCACCTTCTGCGACTTGGGTGGTGTGGCTGGAAAACTTGACAGTGAAGACTGAGGCAAATATGTTGTACCTCAAGACTACTTCAGCCTCTTTCATATCCCAGGTAACCAGGTCTCCAGTTTCCTTCTGGAGAGAGCCCACATTTTCCCTAGTCTTCCTTTTATCACCAACATGCCTAGTGAACCTTTTCTTGTTGCCCTTGATGTCCCTGGCCAGATTTAATTCTATTAGGGCTTCAGCTTTCCTAACCTGATCCTTGGCTGCTCAATTTCTCCATACTCCTCACAGGCTTCCTGTCCTTGCTTCCAGCGTCTGCAGGCTTCACTTTTGTGTTTTGAGTTTGTCCATGAGCTCCTTATTCATCCATTCATTCAGTCAGTGCTTTTGCCTGACTTCCTCTTTCTTGGGATGCATCGCTCCTGAGCTTAGAGGAGCCTTTCTTCCCTCTGTGGCTTTATCCCATGGTACTCTACTCCCTGAAGAGGCTGGAGTGTGCTCCCCTGAAGTCCAGGGTAGCAAGCTTACTCTGCACCCTCCTCTCTGTCTTAAGGATCCTGAACTCCACCATTTCATGGTCACTGCAGCCAAGGCTGCCCTTGAGCTTCACATTCCCCACCAGCCCCTCCTTGTTGGTGAAAACAAGGTCCAGCATAGCACCTCTCTTCATTGGCTCCTCTACCACTTGGATATCACTATCAACATATTCCAGGAACCTC
Organism: Nestor notabilis; assembly: GCF_000696875.1. Taxonomy (NCBI): domain Eukaryota; kingdom Metazoa; phylum Chordata; class Aves; order Psittaciformes; family Psittacidae; genus Nestor; species Nestor notabilis. The sequence goes on from NW_009940716.1 coordinate 31,711, forward strand.
CTGGGTTGCTTATGCCCTGCTGTGTTGTCCCTCCAACAGGTAGCAGGGTGGTTGAAGTCCCCCATCAGGACCAGGGCTTGTGAACGTGAGGCTGCACCTATCTGTCTGTCGAGGGCCTCATCCACTCTGTCTTCCTGGTCAGGTGGCCTTTGGCAGATCCCCACTCTGTCCCTGCCCTCCCTTTAATCCTGACCCATAAGCTCTTGGTTGGCTCCTCTTCCATCCCCAGGAACAGCTCCACGCACGCTAGAGCATTTGATTGCATAGATGAGTTAAAAAGAACACAGAACTCAATATGCAGTTACTACATGAGTCTTTCTGAAACTCTAGCCTAGTGAAGGAAGCAAAATAGAGGTGAAATTTCTCAAGCTATATCCAGACCACTTAAACTATAAATGTGGCACCCACAGGCAGAACTTAGGTACCCAAGTATCCACTGTGACTGAGATTGACTATTCTTGGGTGCTATCTTTTAAGAATCCTGAAAATCAGTAATTCTTTCACTTAGGGCAGCAGTCATTTCCAAGACTTTCAATGTAAGCATTAAGTACAAATACTTTGGTGCATAAAGCTGGAACCCAACTTCACACCAAAATGCCTCCCCATAATTCAACAATATGCAATGAGACAAACTCCATCCACGCTTTGGAGAGGTCCAGTCTAGAAGACATGTTCACACCCAACTCACCTGGGATGAACTGAATTCAACATAGGGGTCACTAGTTAAGGTAGATGTTTTCTAAAACTCTGAGGGAAAAGGCAGCGTAGGAGGGCAAGTACCTATTTAAGTGACTAGAAAGCACTGAAACTGGCATAAGTGATACTTGGTGGCACTTATAGCTCTGATTCCCTTGAGTGCAGGTTGAGAGATAAGAAACAAAGAGGAAAGTGGCATTTCAAAATAGGGAAGTAGGATATAACAAAGCAGCAGTGTGAACCCTGCAGTGAGAGTCTTTCAGAAAACATACTGAAACCTATTTCCTATTAAATGGTTTAATAACTATTATTGTTATATCGTAATATAGCTGGAGTGAAATTAAGGATTAGATATGGGCATTTTGTAAAATTCCTCACCTTTTCGATTTAAGCTGCACTATTCAACTCCACAGCACAGAATTTTCTGAATGGCAATGTCACGATTTGCTACAACATCACAGGCAAAGCTTATAAATAATGTAGGAAAATATTCATTTGGATGGGGAATACCACTTAGCCCCTGTTCACAAGGCATAAATGAGCTTTCCAGAGTACATAGGACTTGACTTGCTTCTCTCTGAGTAAATAATCATCTCCCATTGCACACATATACACACATCCCCTTTCAAATTAGTGTATCTTACCTTATCCTTATTTTCAGAGCCAGAATCCTCAAGTTTGGTCCGAATGACAAAGGGAGTAGATAATCTCAGGAGAACTCGTTCAAATGTGGCACTGATTTTAGGAGAAACTATGTCAAAGCAGTCTTGGAATTTCAGAGTTTTATGAGTGTCGCATCTGAGCTGCTTCCTAAGACCTTCTCCAAGCTGGAGAACTAGCATGTTTGGATCAAACATCAGGTGAAAGGGGAAAGCTCTGCAGAAGGTGCTGATGCTAATCCTCAGGTCTAAGGGGGACTGGGAATTTCCTGGTGGAAGTGCTTTTGTGATGTTTGCATTTTCATGTTCCTTGATAAGGAAAGTCAGACAACCACAGTTACCTGTGTTTGTCCCCTCTGAACACAACTTATCGTTAGTGACCTGTTCTACTTCCACTTCCGAATGGTAAATCTTCTTTGCTGCTGCCTTTATCATTCCCATCATTGCAAATCCCACAATCTGATGTGGGTGAAAGTAATGAAGCATGAGATTGCCTTCAGGGAGCTCTTTGCATAGGAAAGAAGGGGATTCCAGGGTGGCCTGTCTTCCAAATGAAGTTCTAATGTGCTCCAGCAAAGCATCAAAGCCATTGAAGAAATCTTGAAGGGTCCCACCTACAGCTCGAAGAACTCTTTCATTCTCATCAAAGCAGATATTGAAGAATTCCTCCCCAAACTTTTCTTGCATTTCCTCAAACTTCAAACCTACAGGACAATGAGACACCGACATTAACAACATAGTATTGCTACTGTGACACATTTTCATAGAATCATAGATTTGTAGAATGGTTTGGGTTAGAAGGAACCTTAATAATCATCTATATCCACCCCCACTGCCATGGGCAGGGACACCTTCCACTAGACCAGCTTGCTCAGATCCCTGTCCAACCTGGCCTTGAACACTTCCAGGAATGGGGTGTTTTTCCTTTGTTCTCTGCCTGCCCAGTAATTTTCCAAGTCAGTGAAAGTCACTTTTTACTGGATACCTACCCACAGGACTTCTGTTTTCTCTGATGGTTGGGATTAACCCCAGGAAGCCATTTCTACCTGTTATTTGAAGTCCTCATGCTTTCAGTTTGCTGTCCTAGGTGACTACTTGTGGGATTTACACTAGCCTGTCTCCCTTTCCCTGCTGGAAGCCACTATACTATGCTATAATTTCCCTGACTTTTGCATGTCACATGCAGTCCACTGTGTGAATTCACCTGGCCAGGGTGCATCCCTTTCATTGCTGACCTAGCCACAAACAAGACTTTACTTTTATAGCCCCTCTGTTCACTGACTCCGTGAAGGATCCAGCTCTCCCCACTGAAGAACAAGCTACTGGGACTGAAAGTCCTGCCTTTGGCTTTTGATAAGCAGTGTAAAGCCCTGCAGTCAGATGACAATTTCATAGCTGGAGGAGGGAGGGTTGTGTGTGGTTTTGAGTTTTGGGGTTTTTTTTCAAACAAAATACTTTTCTCATTGTAGATATTGGGTACTGCCAGAAGATACAAAAGAATAATCACTTTTTTGTTGCCTGCAAAGGAGAGCAAAGCCTTTCCATTTTAGGTTTCTACACTCACTCATCTTTAAAAAAAACCCTGCCTCTTAGAGTGATCTACATTGCTAGTAGATGGGACAGCTCTGTGATATCTCATAATGTCACTTCAAGTGTCCATCACAGAAATTCAAAAGGTTTGATTTACAGAGGTGACAACGCTGGTGTTGCTGATGGGATGAAAAAATATCAGTGATGGAAGCCTTGGATACAAATGTGCACCAAATCCTACTCCAGTTTGTTATTTACCATTTTAATGATAACCTTAAAAAATAATAACTCAGAAAATATAATAACTTAGAAAAAATAATTTTGAGATGGTTGTTAAACATTTTCTTCTATCTTATTTTAGGGAAGACATGCTGTGTTAATTTTCATCTATATACAATCCCTATATCACATAGTAGAATTACAGAATTAATCAGATATGTGTGTATTATTTTCAGGTGTAATAGAAGAAAAAAAATGTATGAATCAGCTGTATGTGAATTTGTTAATTACAAATATCCAGCAAGATTTTTCAAATTAAATTAATACAGGAATTTACAACACAGTTCTTTCAGTGTATTGAAATCAAATCAAATCACATTTCAGTCAAATAGTCAAACACCTTAAAATTTGTCTTTAATTCTAACAGACATGAAGGCAATTTAATTTCCTAAGTGCACAACAGGTCTTTTATTTTAATATTCATTCAGCATGCTTTAGAACATTGATAACATCCCAGCGTATCACTGAACTTTTATTGTTTGTTTAGATTGCTTGTAAGCTCTCAAATTTAGAAGAACAGTGTGATTAGTGACTTTCATGCCCAAGAGGTATAACAAGGGACAGAAGTCATGCAACTGATGTCTGCAGACAATAACCTTTGATCATCTCAAGGCAGTGCCTGATCTGCCAGTGCACACAGGCATGGTTATAACGATCGATATTCAGAAGGAATCTGAGCGTTCCACAGCTTTGCAAACTATCTGCAATGATAGTTTTGTTTGGACCTTGAGTATGATTAATAGATTAAAATGCATAAAATTACATCTATAAACAGCAAAACATGACAACATGACAAAGCATATTTTATAAAAGAAGTAATAGTGATAATTTGGGAAAGTTCATTCAAATGCCATTACTCATAATCAAATTTGGTCACTAAACTAGGTTATTACAAAAATATTCCCAGGATCTTTTATGACCACAGATGGTCAGATCTGCGGCTAAGCCAAAAGAAAGTACCGCTGGTACACAATGCCCTCTAATACCCTGACTCAGAGGACAGCGTGCCAATTCCTGACTCATTACCTCTACATCTACATAACACAGTATTGTAATATCTTCCACAAAAAATACTTGCTCCAGCCCAGAAAGAATTAAATTCTAACCCATACCAATAACATTGTCATAGTTGGATATTAATAGCAAGGAGCTAAGAAATTATCATATTTGTATGTGTACACAAACACATATGCATACTTTTAAATCTCATTGTTCCATAGAGGGAACTATGAGTAACTTTAGAAGTCTGTGTGTAAAAGTAAGCAGCCTAGCAGGGGCATCCAAGGGTGTAAGATTGCGGAGGCCCTGAAAATAAGGGAACTGGACTGTGTCAGAAACCCCTGGGCTGTTCATAGAAATGACTAAATACTGTTACAGAACTATGTAACATCCCACAAAGCTGCCCAAAATGATAGCATAGACAAACTGTCTTTAAAGTGTATTATAAAATTACAGTAAAGCAGCCAGTTACCCTGGAGCCACTAACTGAAAATAGGGTATGCAGAACTTTTCACTTCTGTACTTTACTGCTACATATGTAAGCCTTGTCTAACTATCGTTAGCAAGAGCTGTATCTCAGTATTCAGACTAAGGTTTTGTGATTATCTTAGATAGGTCTTGACATCCACCTTGGAGGACTGGCTGTTTGATCTGCTCATGCAACACACTGACTCCAAGCCACATGAATTATAGTACAAAATTCAGGTCAATGACCTGGCTCGAGGACATCCCACTACTTTTAAAAATATTTTAGCTTTACATTGAGTTGCACACAGTACCAACAGAAAATCAGATTAGCTCAGACTATAAAAATGGATATGCTTAAACAAACTGCTGGTCTATCTTAGCTGGGAATTTTTTCTCTAATAATAGACACCATGAGATAATGACAAAATTAAGCAAAGTGAAACAACTTTCTAAACCAAACAAGTATAACATGCCTATCAGGGAAGTTTCTTTCTAAGCCTCATCAATAAGATGACAGTTTTTGCTTGCAGCATGATGGGTTTTCTTTAAATCAAAAATCTTTATCACAAAAACTTTTTTTCTGTATTTCTACAAAGCTTTTGTTTTCAGTGTCATGCTTGTGTGGAGTTGCACAAAATATTTCATCTGTATTTTTACTGACTTACTCCTGCCTCTCTCATTTCAAGAAATGATGAACAGAAGTACACACTTATCAAACACTAACTCTACATATTTCATCATAACTTTATCATTTACTACCATATAAATGATCGCAATCTTTTTAATATCTTCTGTGGAGTTTCTCCATGCTGCTTTCTCTATGCTTTTATCTGTTTCGCTTTCAAGAGACAACAAGAAATGACCATCATTATCACAAGGAGAGAAAATGTCAGACTGCATTACATTGTTATTCAGATGCTCTGAAATCTCAGCAGTGACTGGTATCAGATGCTTTAGAAAACTGTAAAATCTGATGGAAAATCATGAAAACAAATGAGTTTGAGAAAGCTTCTCCCTATCTGCTACAGGAAATGTTTGGCTTATTCACCGAAATGGATGGAAGTGCCAGATCAGGAGACAGTTTTACTACATATAGAAAAACCTGCTTGTTACAAAAATTGCCAGAACTCATTGTCTCTCCAGTGTATACTTTGCTACATCTGGAGACCTCCTTGGGCTATTTACTATCATTAAAAATTGCATTCAGTATGATTTCAAATTCCAATGTATTCAGTATTTCCTTTGGGCTTTTTCTTTTGAGAAAAGACCAGTATCATCTTCAAAATAATCTTCTTATAGCCTTCAGGTTATACATCTACATAAACAGTCTAATCTTTTCAATTTGTCTTACAGTCTCACATTAAATTCTTTCTTGGCATCTTTTTTTTTTTTTTTTTTGTTACTTTGATTTTGCAGTGGAATAATTCCAATTGAAGATGGCACTGAAAATCTGAGTCAGCTTCTAGTCATCAAATCAACGATTTGCTATTCCTTTCTGAAAAGCTGGCACTTTTTTTTTAACCCACTCTGGACATGTAATCAAAATTTTCATTCAGCTGCCCATAAAAAAAATAGTATTTGAGATCTGTATGTGTGCCCAGCACTTCCAAATGCAGAGGCCACTGCGCTCCTATACAGCCTCACGGGTGACCTCAACAACCATAGACAGGCTTCCTAATGGGCACTAACTTGCAATCAGTAAGTAGGAAAAGGTCCTCCTTAGTTTCACCAAGAAACGTCATTAAATGCTAGAGACAGATACAAAATAAACCAAAATTCATCCCAACACTCTACTGTTGCCCAAGTGAAGTCATTTGTTATTTTGAGCTTCTGCTATTTACTGACCTTCTACCAATATACTGAATGAAATTCTAAAAATTCATCAGTCTCAATCTGTTTTCTTCTTGGAAAGTGATCTACTGTGCTCCTACCACTGAATCAACTTCTTTGAGATGTCAAATCACATGTCTTAACTCTAATAAGTCTAGGATTTTTCCATAGTAGTTTATTTGTGTTGCTTTTTCCTACAATGCTGTTTTTATTCTAGCCCATACTGGACAGAAATTGAATATGCGCATTGTAGAAGGACGTTGAGGCAAAGCAACCATAGAATGAAAATATTGCTATGGGCTTCCACTAGAAAGTACTTTAGAATCTATGACAAAAGTACTATGTAAGGTCTGTTATTATTCTCTGAAAATGTGTCCCAATGACATTTAAAGAAGAGATCCTATACTTGTGAGCCAGATCCAAAATTACCAAAGCATAGGATCAAAATAAGTATTTCACTGAACTGGAGCAGAAATAGATGACTTCATTCTGTAATAACATGCTAGTAAAAGGTCTTTCTTCATCTTTTCAGCAGTTCCTGTAAACTGTGAATCCCTTACAAAATGTCAAGAAACTAATACAGTATTTCTAAGTATTCTGTACATTACTAAGTGGAGAAATCAGATAGGAATCTGTTCCCATAAAGACAATCACAATTCACAGGCTCTTCAGAAACAAACAGAAGATAAAATATGTGATAAAAATATCAAAGTAATCCATTAACTTGCAGAGCATGCAGAAGCAGTTACAAGCTATCCAGTTCTTCCCGCAAGTAAATCAGGGAGGTGATGGTTGCAAGGTGGTCAGCATCTGATTCCTTTGGCATAGAAAAATACCTTTTTTCCTGGGATACCCATTAAGTATCTGTAAATGTCAAACATTAAGGGGATGAGACAATTCAATATGCAATTCCAGAACTCATACTGTGGACGGAAGCAGAATTTGTCATCTTCAATTGTAGCAAATATCTCTTAAATGCTTTTGGATTATCAGATTTTTGGCGTGAATGAGCTCTTTTCCTTAAAAAGCCTTTTGGACAGAAAGGCAGGTGGCAGCTCAGAATTCCAAAGCATAGTTTAAGATGGTAGGGAAGTGTTTATTCTTTCAATAAAAAAAGTTTTGATGTGAACAGGCTAATGCTGAAGGTACATCAGATGAATCATCAGGCTCATAAGTGAGCCTAGTACCAGTATCTAATTACTGTATAAAAGACTTGGATCTTACTTCATTATGATGGTGAATTTATAGCAACCTGGGAATACAGATAGTACTTTTGTATTACCCATTTTAGTGGTTTTTTATATACTTACAATAATATTATTTTATATCTTTACATATGGTTTTGACACAACTGTAAAATTTGTACTACGCCTCTCCTACAGTGCCATATAGGGCCTGCATATATTTCAAGATTTCATAAAATAAACATGAGAATTACTGTTAAAAAGAATTCCTCACACTTGTTCACCTATAGTACTTGTTTTATCCAATTATAATGAGGTGTTTTCTTTCCTTGTTAAAGTGAGGGTCTCCTCTAAGAAATGGTGCTTGGAAATATCACTGTAATTACTGCCTCTTTGTGAGGACCTGATCACCTGTGCTCAGCATACATGTAAAGTATTCTATTTCAAACTGCTGACTCAGAGAACTCAGCTGAGATACTAAGAAAAGGCAATGTTCTTTCACACACACACCCGCCCGCCCCTTTCAACTCTTTCAATAGCAGCCAGTTCTTCAGGCAAAGCCAAGCTGTCTGAAGCAAGGCTATCATCATTTTGTGTCTCACATCACATCTCTGGAACCACGCTTCTTAGATTTGCACAGGGTTTATTAAATGAAAACTGCAATAACTAGGTTGGTGATTCTTAAAAATAAGGAAGATCCAGTTTGTTTCATGTTCACTCGAGAGATCAAACAGCAATAAGAACAGAGTTTTTTCATTTGCATATATGTCTTTGAATTTACATGGGAGAAGAACTTCACTTTCTGGAAAGAATAAGACTGTAATGAAATCTAAAAACCTTTCCCATGAAATGCAGTATCATCTCTCATAATTCCTCACATATATAAAGGACTCGATTCAGGTGCCTAAAGAATAGAAATCTAATGCTACTTGAGTCTTTGTAAGGCATCCAAGACATCTACAAAAGCACTAACAAATAGTTACATCTGCCAAGATATGGGACGCAAGGGAGACCTACACATTTGTGAAGGTTTGACAGAGGCCACACAAGATACCCCACAGCACCTAAAATAATGGCAAACACCTACATTAGTCAATGAATCATGACCAGAATGTGTTCTACTTCATAAATAGACTTCTACAAGATGTTATTGTACATTGTAACTTCAAACTGCCGACTGTCTACTGGTAGTTCATCTGCTTTCTAACAGTAAATAGCTCCTATATGAGAAGAGTGGGATGTCCAAGGCCATTTGGTATAAACATTTCTCCTTTTCTAATTTAGATTTGAAATCACATGAATTATGTGATTTTTGTTTAGATTACTCTTGTATTGCCAGTGCACTTGTAACATCTGCTAAATAATATGAGTCCTGTGTGTATAGCTTAGACTCCCCAGGATAATTTCAAGTATTATTAAAATCCATTAGTATCGCAAGTCCTCTGGGCCATGTAATATTTCCTTTTATGCTATTGGTAAACCAACAACTTTAATTATAAATCAGGCTGTGCATCCTAAATTAGTTGCATCCTAATGACTATCTGCAGTTCTTAGCTCAAAGGAAAAGTGATAGTAAGTTATGTACTATATATACGCATTTATGTATATATATAAGCATTATGTATATATATATATATATAAGCATTTATGTAGGTTTCCAGACTTCTGCTGGACAGTCAGAGTTCCAAACCCTTGTCCATGTTTTCCAATTACATCACCTGGTCTAATATCATTGTAGGCTAAGATCTATCCTGGCCTCTCTTTTCAACATATATCCTGCCTCTTAAATCGTAGTATTTATCATCAATGATGTTGTGTTACTATATAATACTTACTAGAATGATCCCAAATTTATTCCTTTTTAACTACACAATATGGGTAGAAGCTGAGATTTTCTTACTTTCATGATGAAAACACAGATCTTCAACTTTGAAAAATGTACAGAGAACAAATGACAAATGACACAGAATTATGGAACAGCCCGGCAAGATATATTTAGGCATAAAGTAATTTGCTCTATATAAAGTAGCCTTCAGCACGTAACTTCTTTGGTGGTGACAAGCATATGTCACCCAGATGAAGAGGTCTCTAAACCCCTACACCAGCAATGGATTCCACCTTCTTCTCAGTGTCTTGGGGAGGCTGAATCCAGAAACATGATTTATTTCCCTGATGGGACAGGGCTCTGGGCTAGGATTTCACATAACTTTTTACTGGGGTATTCGGGAATCCTCGCTACTGTGCCATATCATCCTCCAAATGGAAGATGCCAAGAAAGATATTCGCTTAGAAATGACAAAGAAGCAAAGTCCTCACACCACTCTCAGAAGCAAAATCAAGAGGACTAGCATTATTATTAACCTGTAAGTTAAGAAAGCCTAACAGTAAAACTTCTTGCAATACATTTGAGCCACAAGCAGATCTGACTTTGTAGCCACTGATGTACGCTGTGTCTTTTTAAGAAAAATGAGATAATTGTAGTAAGATTTTAGGAGCCAAATATTTATATCAAATGAAAAAGAATTCTGTTGTACAAATTGATTTCTTGAATAAAAAAATGGAAAAGAATGTTTTTCTGTATCTTAAGCAATGGAAAGTCAGATACGTGCAATTATTTCTCCTCCTTGCTGAAACAACTATCTGGTAAAAGTGCATTTGTAACTTCAGGCTGTGTGCCCAAGGTCTTGCAAGTGTTATTTATGCAGTATATATACCATGGCGCTGCAGTACATGCAATTTAGATATTTTAGTCTAATACACAAGTAGGTTTTCAAAGACAACATTTCTTCCTTGTGGTTCAAGGTTACATATGAGCACCTATCTCTGCTTTGCAAATTTTTCACAACAGGTTTTTTTATAGATGTTACTTTTTTCATCAGTTTTACTGTCAAAGTTATAACAGATTACAGAGTTCCTTAGCTAGATGCAAAGAGGCTCCAAAGGAAATACTGGTGCCATTTAAAGGAAAACAGGCAACTCTCTTCATGAAACTCCTTTTCTTTTTTTCTGTGAAGGACTGAAGAATGAAAAATACTTCATGTCAACAAAGGATACACTAATTGTGTGCTGTTGTTTGAAAAGAATGTTTGGAGGAGGTGAAGTGAAGGCTGTACAGTTTTTATCTAGTTTGTGCATTTGGGATGTGAGAAACAATTTCATATATCAGAAGTATCAGTGGGTTTGAAAAATGGAAACTGGGCATTTGAAGCAATGGCAGGTGAAGGAATAGATTGCTTTATAAAGCTCAGTAGTACAGACCTACTTGCAATATCTGACCAAAAGATAAGCAGGAGACAGGTGATGAAGGCTTTATGTCACAAAATTCCTTACAGTAGGAATTACTAACAAAAAAAGTTTGCATCCTTATTTTCCTGTTGCCAAAGTTTTAATATGCAGCTACCTCAAAGTTTTCTGCTTTATTCTGACTAGCTGTAATTAAGTCTAACCTTACCTGGAATCAAACTATTTTAAAATATGCGGTCAAAAGCAGTCCCCAACAGGATTTTGCTGTTGTTGCTCAAAATGCTGAATGTACAAATGGTACAAAAACATCTTCCCTTTGAGAATGTTAAAATCTGAATACAACTGACATATGGTTTAAAAGATTAAGAATTAAAAAAAAAAAAAACCAAAAACTTAAAATGTTATCTATCTCCATGATGCAGATGGGAAATTGAGGCACAGAAAGAATAGATCAAATAAGAAGTCTCTTCAGATACAATCTTTCTCTCTTACATACCCCATTATAAATTGATAGTCATTTGGAGAAATGTGGAAGTCACCCACATAATATACTTCATCACAGAATTTTTTTTCTTGTCATTATATCTAAATTCAGTTCAAACTAACTCCAACAACCTGCTCTGAACACAGCTTAGTGAGACAGCTAAAAGCAGTATATGTATCAACAGGATAACACCAGCCAGCTTTTATTCTTTGAAATACTTTATTTCCAGGTAGGAACTTTATAACGACTCCCTGTAGAAACAGATTTCTCTTTTTCCCAACTTCTGTTTAATTTCATATGTTTTTCCTTTAGATGACAGGACCAGGGAAGTGACAGTTCCCCTGTACTCGGCACTGGTGTGGCCACACCTTGAATACTGTGTTCAGTTCTGTGACCCTTACTACAAGAAAGACATTGAGGTGCTGGAGCAGGTCCAGAGAAGGGCAATGAAGCTGGTGAAGGGTCTGGAGCAGCTGAGGGAACTGGGTTTGTTTAGCCTAGAGAAATGGAGGCTCAGGGGAGACCTTATCACTCTCTACAACTACCTGAAAGGAAGCTGTAGTGAGGCAGGGGTTGGTCTCTTCTCCCAAGTACTAAGCAATAGCATGAGAGGAAACATCCTCGAGTTGCACCAGGGAAAATTTAGATCAGATATTAGGAAAAATTTCTTCCCTAAGAGGGTTGCCAAGCATTGGAACAGGCTTCTCAGAGAAATGGTTGAGTCACCATCCCTGGAGGTATTGAAAAGATGTGTGGATCTGGCACTCTGGGACATGGTTTAGTGGTGGACTTGGCACTGCCCTATTAACAGTTGGACTCAGTGATCTTAAAGATCCCTTCCGAGCTAAAAAAATCCCATGATTCTATGATTCTATATGCTTATGAAGGACACTGTAAAAGTGTGTATGCACCAATTAAAGAAAACTGAGTCCATCATAAAGCTGTCTGGACTACTTTGGAAAGGATACAAATTTGAATTAAATATTCTAGCCTCAGAAGCTGTCACTGCAAAGGAAAGCTGTGCTGTTGATCTGGTATCAGACATGGTTTACAGCAGGCGAACGTGATGGACATGGCTCCCTTAATCACAGTGAATCAAAGCAGGAAGAGTTCTACCGATGTTTAGACTTGTAGCAGGAGCAACTCGGCAAGGAGACAAGGGAATCAGGTCCTCCCACTGCAGGAAGATGGTGTCACACTTTAGTGATGACTTGACAGGAGGAAAATTCCAGTATTCATACATGATAAATCACATGCATTGAGTTGAGCATACAGCTTGCAGTCAGCACTTTCCTGTGAGCAGTGTAAGCACCAGAACCATGCGGAGAAGCATCTGCTCACAATTTTCCAAGCTTACTAATGATTTCAGCGTTTGCTGTCTTCAGATGAATAAGGAATTCCAAATGACTATTTTAGAGTCAGTTAGAGGGTCAGGAGAGGTGAATCATGCTGGCATTATCTAAGGTAAGAAAGCAGGAAGTTGCTTCCAGTCACCTTCAAGAAAACACCTTCTTCCAGCCATAGACAGCAAGTCCCTGTTACCACTCATATAAATAAACCTGAGAGCCAGATCTGGTTCAACAGTTTCTCTAGCCTCCATCACAGTCAGATTCATTCTTGTCTCCTGTCTTAGCAGTGTCAATTGCTCTGGGTACACAGCTGACTGTTTACATCCTTCTCGCATAGAAGCAGGTCTCACTGACTCTTATTCAACCAGAAAAATAGCTGTATGAGAATTAATTACACAGCCTCTATTAATTATTTACCCATTGTGATAGGAGGTACAATTAAAATGAAGAAGCTGGTTTTACTGCTCATTCCTGTATGTTCTTGTCCCAGATAAGGAGAAGTAAAAAAGTACTGCTTTTAAATTGTCTCAGGGCTTTGCTCACATTGATGGTTTTGGGTTTTTTTTGCTATGAACTAAAATTCATTGCTTAAAAGGTGAGCTACCCCAAGAGTAAGTCTCTGCAATCTTATTTTCAACAAAGTCTACTTTAATAATTCTCCAAGACAGTATCCTCTAGGCATTATCTCTACACTGTGATCCCAACAGTCTAGTCCACCCCTGACACACAGGTACTGCATGGATAACACTGTAAAAACAATCTGTACATTACTCAGCCATGATACGGGACCAGGACTAACGAATTGATTTAAAAGCACTCTGAAAATGAAAAAGTATTCATAACTACAGGAAATGTGTTTTGTGTCATGGTGAAATAAGTATTGAATGTCTAATTTGTTTTTTTATATTAATATGCAAATAATAACATGAAAAGTCTTTGCTTTACATGAGCTCTTCTTTATCAATCATTGCATTTTTTTCTGAGAGTTAGCATTCAATTATTTTAAAATGCAAACCAAAAAATATAGTAACAAATACCGGGTATATTTACAATTTAATTTGTTCTAAATTCTCTCCATGACCAAATGTGCAAAGTGCCAAGTACTGTCTCTTCCCAGCAGCAGTTAAAGGCAGGCAGAACCTCCCTGACAGCACCTAGCATCTTGCAGAACACAGGACCTGACACCAAAAAAACCCCAAAGCACTTTGGATGTCAGTGAAACGCAGTGATCTCTCAACTAGAACATGTTAGCTGTTTCACAGAGCGTACCAAGTCTGTTTAACAGTTTGAGACAGAAAAGACAGACATGCAATGCATATACCTCCAGAAGGACTTTTAAGTCATCAGGATACAATGGTCCAGACCAAAGAATATCACCTTACCATATCCCCCTGACATGGAAGGTAAATCATATCTTTAATTATCATACAAGACCTGATACCAGAGTCGTGCCTCCTATTGAAGAAAGTCTAACTGCATAATCCCATAAAAATATCACATGTTCATACTGTATATTACCAGCCGAAAGAAAACTTTCATTGAACCAGAATGCCATCTTCCATGCCTTCCACCCCCACTTCAGCAGCCTACCAAAACCTCAAATGGAAGAGCAAAGGGGGTTTCAACATACAAAAAATATAGCCCCAAGTATTACAAATGCTATATAAAAGTTCAGAAAGAAAAGCTCAGTACTCAACTAGCAAAAAATGTCACGGTGGTATGAACAGCTGCTTCATGTTAGCTGGACTAGAATCAGAGAGGCTTTAAAGCTGAGTTGCCTGGTCATTCAGGTGAGGTTGCTCATGGCTTTACACAGTTGGGGTTAGAAACCTCCAAGGACAGAGCTCATGCAGAGGTTGCTTCTCTGGGCAAATTTTGCCTCTCCCTGACTGTTCTTACAGGGAAAAAAGACCCAATCTGAATGTCTGCTGTTTCAATTTAGGGCTGCTCCCTCTCCTTGAGGACTTCCTCACAGACACTGGGGACTGCTGCTAGGTCTTCTCGAAACCATCGCTGCTTCAGGCTGAACAGCCCAGCTCCTCCAGCCTTTCCTCACAGGGCAGGTACACTAGCCCCCACCATCTTGAAAGTCTCAACTGAACTTCCTCTAGTTTATCAACTTCTCTATGGTTTTTGGGCTCCCAATATCAGATTCAGTAATCCAAATGTGGTTTATTGAGTACTGAGCAGAGGGGGATAATGAATCCCTTCGATCTGTATCTCTGCCACTGTCCATACAGCCAAGGCTGCTATTGCCATCTTTGCTACCAGGACTCACCGCTGGCTCACATCCCATTTGCTGGCCACCAGGACATCCAGGGCCTTTCCTACAGAGAAACAACTGCAACAACTCTCCATTTGCAAACTCTATGAAAGCAGCAGATGGCAAATGCCAGTGCTCCACAGTGGACACTAGACAGCAGCTGGCACACAAACAGCTATTACACACTACAAGTGCTACAAGTGGTCGAGCTGTGGTTACCTGACCTCAGGACTGAGCCCAAATGCACATAATACTGATAAACACACATCAACACACATGACCATGTTGGTACTGCTTTCCTGTTAGTAGATGGCATAATTGAATACAATTAATATATACGAACACTTCATATCTTAGACTTTACTTAAAGACTTACTGTCAATTGTTACAGCCCTGGAAGTAGAGCTATGTAACATCAGCTTTGCTACTTTGCAAATGATTATCACAAATAAATCAGGAATTACTGCTTTGAAAAAAGTATCTTTGAAAACAATTACTGCTTCTCCTCCTTACAGTTCCCTGTAAAATATAGACAATTGCTCAGTGGTTAAAGCTCAATGTGTAAAGTTTACTTTAAACCAATGAATACGATCAGTTTCATAGAAATGGAACAGTTAAAACAATCCCAATCAAAAATTAAGTTCTCAGTGTCAAGCTCTGCACCTTTTTTTTTCTTTCTTTGTCTATTTATGGCAGATTTGTATCAGCAACGTAAGTTTGACTGAAAAGCAGTAACGATTACTAACACTTGGGAAGGAGAATAAGCTGGGTAAATCTTATGAATGAATGCAAATAGCCAACTACCTAATTTTGATACCTATTAAGACAGTTGCACTTCAGTGATGGATGACATCATTTTGACATGCAATGTCTCTAAAAGTTTATTGCAGCAGGTATTCTTCAACACGAATGTAAGCTTCCAGAATGTTTCATGTCTCAGGTACATCCTGTTCTGTGTTTCTCAGACCCTCTATCCACCAGGCCCATGGACGACAAGAGTATCTCTTGTTTTGTAGAACCCCTATAAAACCACCTCAGATAATTCCATGACCAAGCCCTGCACAGATGCAAGTCCTTCACAAATGCAAGTCTATTTGGACTCAAAACCTTTGAAACTTCTCTCATCACTGGGTATTGCACAATAAATTGCCAGTGCAATATCAGTCTGGATTGTTTCAAAGACACAAAATATATGTAGACAAATGTAGTAACAGTGCAATGTTATGTAGCTGCCTACATCCTAAATTTCATTTGTTGGAACAAGAATTCCTTGGTTCGTTGTTAGTATTAGGATGGTTACTAAACTTTCCTTCCAACTAAAGGAAACAAATTCCCTTGAAAGAACACATACCAAGTACATTTGCTGTACACTGGAGAATTCCTGAGACATCTTCAGTTTCTTCATTGCCAGAGCAGTCTGTATAGGAGCATCTGTTTGATATATTGTGAAAGTTCTTCTCTGCATCCCTGTAACTACAGTAAAAAAAAAAAAAAAAAAAGTTAAAAAGTTATAGTATCTCCTTGTACAAACACAAGGTCAACAAATGTCTTTCAGAAGTGGTGGTAAAGGATGCCTGTAGCTTCCGTTCTCCTCTCCTCCCTTTTCTCCCCTCATCTCCTCACTTCCACTCATGAATTATCACACAAAGATGACACTGCATTAGTAGCCTGGTACTTCAAGTATTATACTAGAATCTGGAATATCATCTGTAATGAGAATGAAGACATAAGAAAAGAATAGTACCAAAGGGCTGACGTATGAGGGAAGGGTATCATACATATCTGTCTCATACATATCATTCTGACTGTGGTATTGTCTGTAACAAAGTTGTACAGTAAACGCCAAGCAAGATGTTTATGATGCAATGGTATCTTATAAGAATACTAAATCCTCCACATCACATTACATTAGCACTGCAAGTATAAAACTCAGCTTTCTCTGTGAATGATCTGAAAAGTTCTCCGCAGTATTAAGGATGTAAAGCTGCAACTCACTATGCTATCAAGAATAAAGTTTGTGTTATAGCCTGCTTGAGAAAAAATTAGAAAGAATCCTACCACTGATGAAAGGCGCAGAGCTATGGTCCAATCAGCAAGAAAGCAGCTGCCATTTAAATTATTCTATTTGACTTAGTTTTGCTGGATTGTTTTTCCTTAATTCAACAGAAACAGAACAGAAGCTGAAACTATGTTTAGTTATCATTATCACCTGCTTTATGCAGATGATAATGAGGAGAGAAGAGGAAACACAAGTGAAGAAAATATTGCAGTAGAGTGATAATGCACTTGGCAAAATATACAATCAATTTAGCTTGTTACACAGAGAAAAGCTTGACTAATAAGTATTTTATTAACTTTTTTGTTATTCTTTCATACTTTTTTTATACTTCATAAATCATGAATAGCAGTTTTAAGGATTTGACTCTTCATCTGGTTAAAGTCTGCATAATCTCAGCACCTGGGCTGCCAGCACCTGTGGAAAAGGACTAGAAAGGCTTCAGAGCTGACCACCCCGTTACCCCCAACATGGTAAATTGGGGGAATGGTTCTCCACAGGGAGTAATGCATACTGGGAAGAGTGGGCTCATATTAGACAAGAAAAACCCAGTGGTGAGAGATGATGCACTCTACAGTGAGCTGCATGGACTGTTCTGCTTTCCAGGTCTCTAGTGATGCCAGGCCACATACCTGACACGCTGTTGAAGCTGACCCAGACGCTAGGAGGCCAGGCTTCTTTAGCCAGTGTCACCAACTCCCTGAATGACACCACAACCACTCCTCACCTCTGATCTGGAGGTTAAACAAGGCTCAATGCTGGCCCCTGCACTCAGCTCACAACAACTGACCATGCAACACTACAGGCATGGGGAATAGTGCCTGGAAAGCTGCTCAGAGGAAAAGGACATGGGATTGTTGGTCAACAGCTGGATGAACATGAGCCAGCTTGTGCCCAAGTGAAGGCCAATGGGATCCTGGCCACACCTCAAGTCCTGTGTTCCGTTTTGGTCCCCTCACTACGAGAAGGACATTGAGGTGCTGGAGCAGGTCCAAAGAACAACAATGAAGCTGGTGAAGGGTCTGGAAAACAAGTCTGGTGAGGAGAAGCTGAGCTCCCTACAACTACATGAAAGGAGGCTGTAATGAGGTAGGGGTTGGTCTCTTCTCCCAAGTACTAAGCAATAGCATGAGAGGAAACATCCTCAAGTTGCACCAGGGAAAATTTAGATCAGATATTAGGAAAAATTTCTTCCCTAAGAGGGTTGCCAAGCATTGGAACAGGCTTCTCAGAGAAATGGTTGAGTCACCATCCCTGGAGGTATTGAAAAGATGTGTGGATCTGGCACTTTGGGACATGGTTTAGTGGTGGACTTGGCACTGCTGCATTAACAGTTGGACTCAATGATCTTAAAGATCTTCTCAAGCTAAAAAATCCCATGATTCTATGATTCTACGGTTATATCTTGACCAGGACAGATTTGATGAAATGTTTTACCAGGTGTCAGTGCCCAGCTGCTGGAAGAGTGGGCTGCAGGGGCCACTGTGAGGAAACCCCTGGACTGCTCCATGCTGGCCACAGCCAGTGCAAGCCGATGGCTCTGGGGAAATGAAGACAGTGCAAAACACTTCATCGAGGTGTAAGGTGTGAGAGAAACATCCCTGCAGACACCCAGGTCTGTGCAGAATGAGGCAGGAGATGCTCCAGACGCTGGAGCAGAGATTCCCCTGCAGCCCGTGGTGCAGACAATGGAGGTCTGCAGTGGAGCAGGTGGATGTGCCCTAAAGGAAGCTGAAGGCTTTGGAAAGACTGTGCTGGAGCAGGGAAACAGCATGAGGAGGGTGGAGCAGCAGAGAGGAGCTCTTATGGACTGACCACAAGCGGGGGCGGGGTATCCTCCAGACGCTGGAGCAGAGATTCCCCTGCAGCCCGTGGTGCAGACAATGGAGGTCTGCAGTGGAGCAGGTGGATGTGCCCTAAAGGAAGCTGAAGGCTTTGGAAAGACTGTGCTGGAGCAGGGAAACAGCATGAGGAGGGTGGAGCAGCAGAGAGGAGCTCTTATGGACTGACCACAAGCCCTATCCCCCTGTGCTACTGATACAGATAGCAGTAGCCTGGAGAGCATGAAGAAGGACTACAGAGCCCTGGGAGAGGTGGTTAGGGGCTCTGGAGCTCAGATAATTTTTTCATCCATTCTCCAGGATGAAGGAGAGGACCTTAAAGCTAGACGTATTTGGAAGATTAATAAATGGTTAGAGCAATGGTGCCATAGTCAGGGGTTTGTGTATTTAGAACACGGGACTCGATTTGGGAGGCCAGATCTACTGGAGGCTGGTGGAGTTGGTCTATCAAAGGGGAAGAGCTGTTTTGGTAGGAGGCTTGCCAGGCTGGTCAAGAAAGCTTTAAACTAGATATGTTGGGGGAGGGGGGAATCAGTCCATCCCAACACTCCAGGTCCCTTGCCAGCACCTGTAATAAGTGCTTGGAGCAATGTAGAGACTTCAGCTGCTCCAGGCATTGACTTGGCCTCATTTGGAGCTTGGATCAGATACCTCTATACAAATGCCCATAGTATGGGACACAAACAAGAGGAACTGGAGATGTGTGCAAGGCTACAGAGGTACAATATCATTGGTATCACAGAAACATGTTGGGA